>NC_087549.1:35863622-36163622 GCF_036250125.1 Pseudopipra pipra | reverse complement strand
GTAGTTTCTGACAGCCACATGTTTATTAACTATATGAAAGACATAATCAAACTCTCATTTTGCTTATACAACATACCCCACCAGAATGGATAAAATATTTGCCTCTGAAGAAAAACTGTTCAGAAACACATCATTTATAGATCTTTTTTATTTATAAGATAAGGCTTATCAGAAGATGTGTTATTACATATCAAAATAATGTATTCACTTCTGAGCATACAGTATTTTAAAGAGGCATGAAAGACTAAATGCATTTAAGATTTTAGGGTTGCTATTAGTTTTTAATAATAGATTGTATGATTTTTGCATTTGTGTATATATTTCGTTGTTTCACGTGGTGTGCATCCATTCCTTTAATAGTTAAAAAACCCACAATAAAATATAACATGTCATCATACCATTTTAAGCATCTACTCAAAGCTATATTATGTATCAGAAAAGGAAAAAATATATAAATCTTACCCTCATACTGGAATGCTAATGTGCATCCATCAAAGGGCTACACATTCATAGTAAAGGTTTCAGCCCAAATAAAACCCTTTGCATTATCGTATGTATTCAAAAATAAGGAAAAAAATTAAAACCTCTTTTTTTTCTTTACCAAAATTGTTTAGGAAAACCTAAATGCACCAAGAGGACCATTTATTGCCCAAGGAGAAAATTGCCCAGATTTGTCTTTCCTCGGAATTCTATGCAGCCAACCGTAATAGCTCTTTGACAGTTCACCTGACTGCAGCAGAAATGGGAATGTGATGGTTACAGTGGATGACAGAAAGGGGCCATTTGAAGTGCTATTATGCAGTTTACATGAGAAGATTTCCACTGATTTTGGCTTTATTTAGTTATGTTATGTACATCTTTTTTTTTTTTAATCTAGCAGTGTATGCTTCACAATAATAAAGAGCACATTCTTTTCTGAAGCTGCCATATAGAAAAGAAGAGCTTAAAATTTCGTTAGTATTTTCAAACTGGCTTGGGAGGGTCACTGTGCTTCACTACTAAAAGTGGAAATGCATATCTTCTGTCTTGCCTCAACCACATTTTAAAAGACTGTTATGCATGTTCTGTTTCATCCAGTTTACCCAGTAATTTTAGACGGGCTAATATAAACCTGATATTGTATGTTCATACTTAAGCAGAAGCATTAGGGGAAGAATTCATTTTTTTTTTGTTTGTGGGATAATTGGAAACCTTTCAAATATTAAACAATCAAAAGGATATCCTGTAAACATTACACCCTGAAAAAAAAAAAAATAATATTTGAGTACCTTGCTGAAAGGACCCAATTCTATAAGCTCTCATTAAGATAAATGGTCTGATTGAAGCTAATAGGTCTTCTCAGAAGAGTAAAGCCTACTCACATGAGTCAGCACTTACAGGACTGAGCAGTGACATCTAAGCATTTTATGGAAAGAATCAAGGTGTTTTTGCTTTATGGGATTGCTGTGTTGTACAGGTCTCACTGTTCATGAGAGGATGAGCCTAAACCAAGGAACAAATCCATACGGTTCTTTTTATATCCTGACAACATACAGAAAAACATGATGGTAACATGCTGGTTGTTTTACACAAAAATGTTTGAAAGAAGAAAAAAAAAACGTTTACTGAGTAAGATTATAAAAGGGATAGATGTGATAATGACTGAACAACACTGTCCTAACTTACTCTGCATTTACATGTGATTTATGATTTTATAAAGCAGAGAGCATAAGCAACTATACCCTTGATATATTGTTAAGCAGACCTTCAATGTTTCTATTTTCTGCATAGGGTCAAGACTGTTGACATGAGATTAATCAGCTGTTCCTCCTAAACCATGAATCAGGACAAATTGATGTCTGTTTCATGCAGTACAATCACTTGAGAATAGAATTAAACACAGAAAGTACAGAAATAAGTGAAACCCAGCAGAACTTACAAACATTCATTGCAACACTGGTATAATCACAGATACTTTCTGCTTTTACATTTTGAAGAATTCCAGCAGTAACGACAAGGAAAAAAGGGTTAATTTTTCTCTCACTTTCTGAAAAAGCAGTGATTCTTTGAAACATATTGTTCTCTCAGATCACGATTTTTTATTAAAATGTAAACATTTCACATCTGTTTCTATAAGCACATTTCTTCATATGTGTATTTTGTCCAATTTACAAGCAAAAAAAAAAAGATCCAGTCCTCTTGTTCATATCTTCTAAAGAACATACACCTACACATAAATGTAGCCTGCCACCTGCATTGTTGTTAGCTTATTTGTCAGCCTGTAGCATGATCGGATTTGAGAATATTGGGTGCAAAGTGTCTTCAGGAAGAGGGAAAGAAATCATTCACCATTAGAGATAAGTATGACAAGCTCCTTTTACACTAGGATACACTTGTATTAAACAGAATGGCAGGGTGCCTGAGCAAGATAGCATCTATTACCAATGATGACAGAAAAATGGACACTTATTAATCACTGTTTTCAAAATAATTATCCATAGCTTTATAAATGCTATAACTAAGGAAGGATTTTTTTACCTAAGCATTCCCTAATATTCAAAATACCATTTTCTCATTACAGTTAGAATTTAAACTATTTTGTAAAGCGTTAAGAGTGTGCAGTAAATACGCAGGTTAGCAATGATTAGGATGTTAATATAAAAGAGATAATGTATACTTAGTTTAAAAATAAACAGGTCAAAATAGGTTATACTTATTCAAAAACAAACACATGGTCTTTGTGATATTTCATAAATATTTTTTGGAAGCTAAAATATCACATATAAATTTTGGAAGCTAAAATATCACATATAAATTTTTTTGATTTCTGCTGGTTGCAAACAATGGTTTTTGTTAAATAGAATATTTCATTAAGAGGGATGTAAAACAAAGATTACTGAAGGAAAAGATTTGGAGGGCTTTTGCCAACAAAAGGACTTCTGCTGAAAAGTAGTTTTTATGTGTTTTGCCTTATTATTTATTTTCAGCACAATTCACTGTAGAGGTTAAGTCTCTCAGATTTACAATCAAACCATTGTAGTAGTATGAAAAACTTTCATGAATGGATCAGACATTGTAATGTCCTATATTCAAGTACCTCATATGCACAAAGCATTTCAAAACCATACTTTGCCTCTGGTATGAATTATGTGTATAATTTCCATTATGTATATTTGGATATATAGTGCTGTATCAACATCATAGAAATATATTATTTAAGGGACTCAGTTTGGAAAAATCCATTATCTTTACTAGATGTGGACGTATTGCTTTCTTTTAAGAATATTTTTGTATTTAAATTAAAAGTTAAGTTTTGAAGAAGTAGTTCCAGTGGTGGGATAACAATTTAATATTTAAAAGGAAATTACCATGCTTCATTATGAAAAACTCTATACATGATCAGAAAGCACACATGCATGGATTCACGAGAATGGCTACAGAATTTTAAAGTTTTTTTTCCAAAATTACCCACATGAACTCAGCTCCTGTAATTTTACTTCTTGTGCAGCACCTTAAATCCTGTGATGGCTAAATTTTATTTTAAAATTTATTTTAAGCTCTAACCAGCTACAATAATAATCTGATATTCTAGTTAAAAGAATACAGAATGTAATGCCAGACTGTCAACATACAATCACGTAGTAGTCTTAACATGTTGCTGTTTTTTTAAAAGCTGCATTCCAAAATAAGTAATTCTAGACAGAAAAAAATCTATTTTAAAAAGTAAAAAAACAAATACATGAATATTTTCTGGATTTGGAACAATAATTGCATATATATGTCTAGGAAATGTATACATTTCTGATTTAAATGAGATTTTGGAGGAAACGGTCATTTTACTAATAATGAAAAAAATTATAGCAACAATTATTTGTTCAGTGTTGCTATAAATGATGTTTACCTCAAGCTCCAGTAAATGTTTTGACGTTGATTTATACGTATGTCTAATAAAAATGTTATTTTTTTCTATTCTAGCAGACAACTAAATATTTTACAAATATAGTTCAAAAGTAATGTATTAGTTTATTTTTAATAGCTTTTTTCCCCTGATTTCTTTTTTTTTGCTTAATAAAAATGTCTCCTCTCCTAAGAATACTTTAAATTAAAGCAGGTAGTTTATTTTTTTTGTTGTTGCTATGTTATTCTTTTTACCCCACTAATACTACTTTGGTAACTTTAGCAACTCTTGAATATTTGCAGTATACGTTATTAAGGATTAAGCTTTAAATTTATTTGTATAGGTAAAGAACCTACTATTGCACAGGTCAAGTGGTTTCAGCATTAACAATAAAGCAATATATTTAAAGAAGTGTTAGTGCCTCCTTTCTGAGTCCATTTTTAATTTCAAAGTGCTAGTATGGTTATAAATCACATTACCCAATACATACAAATGATCTGAATTGAAAACAGACGTGAGTACCTGCATCTTCAGTTTAACCTGTGGAGATGACTTATATAATTGAATGGGAATATGAATACTATACTTATGTATAAACACTGACTAACTTGTTTTAAAGATAACCACTTCATGGAGGAATGAAGAGTGTGTCTGAGATACCAGCAGGATTAGCTTTCCATAAGGCAACTAGTCCACTGATGTTTCTTCCAAATTTCTCACCTGATTTATACAGAGCAGTCTTATCGAAGTGATATACCACCCTCTGCTTCTGTATCCAATCAGCCTTTTTTGTGTAAGAGAGAGAAAGTGCTTCTCTGCTTACGTATAATTAAAAGTATAATTAGGGAAAAGTACCTATTTTAGAAAGGTTATGATCAGCAAAACTTGTTTAAGCACCTGTTTTCCTTTATGCACAGTTTATGCCCACCTCTGTTCAAAAAAAATCTCTTCATAAACACGTTCCTAAACATATTGACCCCAGAGCCCAGTGGATGTAGCCAGGAGGTAGCCATGTTCCAAAAGCTACACTGCCAGGAGTAGACACCATTATTTGTGCTCTCTGGACCAAAGTAAATCACCCATGGGCAATACAGGCCCCCTTTTTCTGCGGTATAGACAAGCACCTACTGTATATGTTGGAAGATGAAATCTGGAGGGCAACCTGTGTTGGTGACCTCTTTTTGAAGTTTATGTTCTGTATATGGAAGATCAAAAATAAAAGCATGTCCTCACTTCACCCATGATATTTTTTTAATGCATTCAAATTGTGATTTTTGATGCATGGCGTGTGGCACTTTTGACATGAAAATCATATGGGAGATATTTTGATGCCAGATGATGAACAGAAGAAAGCTACTCATATTTGGAAAATGATACTTTGCCACTGAAATACTAGTCCTGTTGGAGGGAAAAGTGATTGTGATTCCTCGACTATTTGGCAAAATAAATGTACTGTAAGATTTTAAGTCCCCCTAAAATACAAAAGAGTTGTGTAGCAAGTATTTATCCTGACTCTTGTACTAAAGGACCATCTCTGCCTACTTTTGGCTTTCACTTCACTTCTGTTGCCTTCTGGCATGAGGGAATAGTAAGCTCTGGAGGGTAATGGCCTGGAGGCTGCTCAACACTGCTGACTTCCCCTGTTTGTCATTATCAAAGAATCACTGCCTTGTCATTTTGAAAATATTTTATATCTTATTGGCCTGCAATGATCTGGCATCATACACCACACTGCAGCATGTAGGACTGAAAACCACCTGAAGTAGTCTTGTGGAGCCCTGGATAGAGACGCTGCTTGGCAATGAACCCCCTGCTGCCTTTTGAGTTCACTGACTGCGTCTGGTATGTGCTCTCTGTTGCCTTGTGGGTGTCAGTTCGGGGGACAGTGGGCAGGACAAGGACTGCCAGAGGCCCTGAAATGCTGAGCACGTGCCTCAGGATCTGCCTCTGTGTCTTTCAGCCTGATACCACCTCTTGCCATAACACCGCAGATCCTGCTGGGCCCAAACTGGAGAGAGCCAGCTCTCACACTCTGCCTGACAACGAATTTTTAACAGAGCAACAAAAAGGAAAAGCTTTTTCTTTGTGAAATGGTAGGAATAAAAGAGGAGTAGAATCAGGATTCATAAGAAGATATTGTATGAAATCTGCTTTGCATCCAAAATTCTCCCAGATTAGATCCAAATAAGGTGGTATTACAAAGCAATCAAACAGCAGGAAAGGAAATACAGTCAAGGCTGCTTCGATAACAAATCCTGTATGAACTTCATAGCCTTTTCATAGGGAAGAAAGGTTGTGACTTTGCTGAGGTATAAATACTTGCAGTCTGTATGTAGATGTGTCTTAAGGTGCTTGTGTGTGTGTGTGTGTGAGGAACAGTCGAGTCAGGTTCTTATTTATGACTTGTGAGAGACAGAAACAAGGGTATTTACTTGCAAGTCTGTAAAGGACATCAGTGTAAACAAGATTAGGCCTGTAATATCATTCTTTAGCCAAGATCTACTCTACAGAAGGTCACTTAGGTGAAAAGTATGTGAAATTGTTATGACAGCTTTTTAAGTGTTAATTTGATAAAAGAGATATGGTGCAAATACAATGGTACACAGCATAAAAGGCTCCCAAGATGACTGAAAGTCCTTTAGTACCAACCTGAGACTCTCTGGATCACTGCAAAACAAACAGTTTAAAATTACTCTTAGAAAGGAAAATGGTTTTTATTTTGACTGGAATTTTGTGAGGTTTAGAAGGAAGTCCCAGTGTATGCCAGCTGCCTGACACTACTCTCCTATTTAAATCTCGAAATGTCATACTTCTCCGGAGTCTGGAAGGATTTATCCTGCAACAAAAGAACAGGTCAATTCTGATGTCTGAAAAATCATTTTCTGCCCATAAACCTTAATACTGACTTCTGTTTCTGAGAGAGAGAACAAAAGGATGTGTTGGGGGCAGTGGAGGCTGTGGAGCACTTTTAAAAATGCCTTGTGATGCACCACCACTCCCTCCACCCACCACTTTTTGGGTGTTGAACTTGGTATAATTTTCTAAGGGAACTTTATTCCAGAGGTAACTGCTCTGCCCCTTACTGAGAGTCAGATACAGCTGCAACCCCAAATACAAAATGAAGGCATTTTTAGTTGTCACATATTTCTGAAAATCTCCCAAACCTGAGAGTTTGTTCTTGCTTCTAGCAAATAATTCTGCAGTAAGTCAGGTGTTCTGAACTGCATATAAACACTTGTTTCTTTTTTTTAAATTATTGAAACCATCAATAGATATCATAAATGTAAGCTTACCCATAGGTTCAGTTGTATTGCCTTAATTTTCTTTTTAAATCACGGAACTTAGGAGTCCTTCACTATGAAAGATTCATACAATACTCTTTAAAGTACAGTACATCAATACTTTAAAAAGAACATTTTAAAAATGGAAGATTTTGTCTATTTTGTTCAAATTAATATACCCTAAGTTATGCTTCTCAGTTGTCCTAATTTATTTTAATATGAAAAAATCTAATCTCTGCTTGTAAAGCAGATTATGCATGTATTAAATTCTTTAAAATTAGAATATACTTAATGCCACATTACTTCCAGGCATGCAAAACAGGAGAAAGAATTATACACCTAAACAAGAAGAATGGGTTTTAAGCTCAAGTTTCTACTTTGCTCCAATTCTCAATTAGTAAAATGAAACAATGTACAATCTACCATTTAATGAAATGCACTCATGAATTAATTTTTTTTCCAAATAAATAACAAAATAAAATATTAAAATAGCCAATATTTTTAACTGAGAAAAAGCAAGGCCAGTGCATTGTTTCAGCTGTCTATAAACTTGGTACATCCAGCTCCCTTTCCCTTCTCTATTCTCTCTTGCCTCCGGTTGGTGAGGTAAATTCCATTTTGCACTTCTAAGCATTCATTCTGCTTTTCTTCTTAGCAAAATGTTGCTGGATCCCCCCTGTCCAAGAGAAGGTCAGAGTTCATTTGGACTAGGGCCTAAAACATACAAGGACTGTAGGCCCTTTGGTCCTCAAGGTCATGACTACAAGTTCATTTATGGCAGCTCGCCAACAGAGTTATCGTACTTTGAGGTTGTTGGTCATGGTTTTCTGTCATGTCATCAGACAACTACTGCCTCCACAGCTGTAAGTGTGGAGGCTTTGTGTCATTTCCCACAGGCTTTCTTTTTTCTGTTAAATCCTTCCCAAATCTTGATTCATTAGGGCTTGGAATATAGAAGGTATGCTTCCCTCAGTTTTTATTATCGCTATCCAAGGACAGCAGCAGTTTGTGATTAGGACAGATAACTAACTGTTGTGGGATGGGTACATAAACTCTTAAATCATAAATCCAACAAAAAAAAGAAGGCAAATGCAATGGAACTATCATTCTTTTATCAGAAAAGGCATCCATTACCATAACAGCTCTCGGACGCTGTGGAAGAGACAATGGATGAGACACAACTGACTAAGTTAATAGGGAAGAAAGAGAAAGCAGAGTATTATAAAGAAAAAAAAGGACTGAATTCAAGCATACAGCACAGGCACTCCACCAGTGCTGCCCATCTGATACGTTTAACTGTGGCTGGATTAAGTGCTGCACATTGAGCAAAGGTCAATGGATGAAGCAATTTTTGCTCACGTAAAAGTGTAAAGGAATTTACTGCTGAGTGCACTGAGGTTTGTACTTTGTCTGGAGAAGCCATGAAAGGGGATGGCATCCACTCTTCTGTTTTACCATGAAGAGTTCTTGATGTATTAGAAGAAATTTGGTTTCTGAGAGGACAGCCTTGTCCTTCAGGCAAAGCGCCTGTGGAGACATGATTTGATCCACTCACAAGGTCTGTTTTATGGGATAACACTAGGAAAGTTCTTCCCATTGCCCTTGCTGGAGTGGTGAGGTTGTGACCTTTTCTTTATAATTGATGCAGTGGCAATATTTTAAAGGACAAACTAGAGGATAGAATATAGCAAACAGACAACTTATCCTGAAGGGGAACCAGTAAGCTTTCTTGAGTGTTTTTTGTGTTATCCCTTATTTTAAATTCTCTTTATGTTGCTAAAATTTGCATATATTCTTTTTAATGAATACCACACAGCTGAGAGACAGTGAAAGATGCAGAAAGCGAAGCTTGTTAACATCAGTTTATTAAATTGAGCCAGACCTGATTTGCAAAAAAACCCTACATTCTTGAATTTCATAGATTGAGAAATAATTTTCACTCAACCCCTCAAACTGTTGGATTGTGTCTGTCTATTTCGCTGAAGTACTTGGGCAGCCTTCTTTGTCAGGGTGTTTAGGTACCTCATGGTCTTCTAATGATTAGATTGCATAATGTCTTATTCATCAGATTTCCCTGTCAGCTGCCTCAGCCCTCAGTGCCTTTGGCAGGTTTCAGCATGGTGTTTTCTCAGGTTGGCTTTTTCTGCTGCTAAGGCAGGAGATCTATGTCCATGACAAAAATATACGCTGCATAAACCACAAGTGCCTGCTTCTCTACAAACATCATTTTCTCAACTCCAAGATGAACTTCACCATGGGAAAAATTTAGATGAGTATTTTATGTTTGCATACTGCCTTCTATGCCAGAACCTTCACCTATACAGTCCCATAAGATTTGGTCCCCGCAGTCACATGCTTCATCAGCCATTGAGAGAGGAAGTCAGGACTAAGCTGTCAGGGCTGATCTTGTAATGCAAGACACCTTTAGTCACCTCAGAGCATCATTCATCTTCCATCTGTTCAAAAGGTTAAACGTTAACTTTGGCATGAATCAGAGGCAATGGAAAAAAAAGGAAGATATTTATTTTAATAACTTGCTTTCTTTAAAACCTTTCTCTTGATGAAAGATATATCTACCTGTTAAGTTAGTTGTCAGCTTATGATCTTTGAGATTTTGATGTAGGATGTTTGAAGGACCAAGATAGAATAAAACACAACAGCCACTTGTGAGTGTCCAACCAAGTTTTACCTTGGTGTTTTAAATCCTGCTTTTGATTATTGTACCTCATTACATCTATGAATCAAACCATTTAGTATGAAAAAGTTCTCCATCTAGAATTTTATGTACTATGTAACCCAATGAACTAACCATGTTCTTCACCATGTAGAGTTAGGACTGAGTTTTCTGCCCTGCTACTCAGAACCCTTTTCCCATGATCATCATCTTTCTAACAGAAATTATAATATTTTTTATTTCATTACCACTTATGAAAACTTGTTTTAGAAATTAACCAGTCACCTGAAATAAACAGACACAAACCCTGGCTTCCTAATCCATTTCATAAAATTAAACATCTGCACTCCACCCTATGCATCTGTAGTGGGTTGACCTTGGCTGGACACTAGGTGCCCATCCAGCTGCTCTATCACTTCCCTTCCCAGCCAGACAGGGGAGAGAGTAAGGTGGAAAAAACAACTCGTGGGTTGGAACAAGGCAGTTTATTTAAAGTGAAAGCAAAGCCAAAGATTGCTCACGCAAAAGTGAAGAGAATCGAAAGATATCAGGATTTATTCTCTGCTTCCCATGAGCATCCATGGTCGGCGACTCCCGAAGAGCAGGGCTTCAAGCATATGACAGTTTCTCAGCAGGCAGTCATTGGAGACAATGAATGCCTGCCTTCCTGCTCCTTGCCTCAGCTTTTATATCTGAGCTGACGTCATATGGTATGGAATATCCCTTTGGTCAGTTTGGGTCAGCTGGCCTACATGGGTACCCTCCCAGAATCTTACCCTTGATTGAGGAAAGGATGTTACAGTGCTGATGCTATGTTCAGCAGTAGCCAAAACACCGGTGTGTTATCAACACCCTTCTAGCTACCAATGCAAAACACAGCGCTGTGAGGACTACTGTGGGGAAATGACCTCCAGCTCAGCCAGACCCAATACAACATCCTGAAGAAATTCACAGAATCACAGAATCACAGACTCAGAGAATCACAGAATCGAGTATGTTGGAAAAGAACTCTGAGATCATTGAGTCCAACCGACGACCCAACATCACCTTGTCAAGTAGACCATGGCACTAAGTGCCACATACAATCTCTTCTTAAATACCTCCAGGGACGGTGAACCACCATCCCTGGGCAGCTCATTCCAATGTCTTATCACTCTCTCTGTTCCTAAATGTCTAACCTAAACCTCCACTATCACAGCTTAAGACTGTGATCTCTTGTCCTACTATGGGTTGCCTGGGAGAAGAGACTGACCTCCACCTCACTACAACCTCCTTTCAAGGTAGTTGTAAAGAGTGATGAGCCTCCTCTTCTCCAGGCTGAACAACCCCAGCTCCCTCAGACACTCCTTATATGGCCTGTGCTCTAGTCCCTTCACCAGCCTCATTGCCCTTCTTTGGACACGCTCCAGCACTTCAATATCCTTCCTAAACTGAGAAGCCCAGAACTGGACACAGTATTCAAGGTGTGACCTCACTAGTGCCAAGTACAGGGGTAGAATCACTTCCCTGGAGCTTTTGGCCCCACTGTTCCTGATATAAGCCAGGATGCCATTGGCCTTCTTGGCCACCTGGGCACGCTGCTGGCTCATGTTCAGCTTCCTGTTGATTAGAACCCTCAGGTCCCTTTCTGCCTGGTCTCTCTCCAACCACTCTGTCCCCAGGATGTAGTGCTGCAGGGGGTTGTTGTGGCCAAAGTGCAGGACCTTGCACTTGGTCTTGTTAAACATCATACCATTGAATTCAGCCCAATTATCCAGCCTGTCTAGGTCCCTCTGAAGAGCCCTCCTATCATCCAGCAGACGCACACTCCTCCCCAGCTTGGTGTCACCTGCAAATTTGCTGATGACTCAATCCCCTTATCCAGACCATCAATAAAGATATTAAATAGGACTGGGCCCAACACTGATCCCTGGGGGACACCACTAGTGACTGGCCAACAACAGGATGCAGCACCGTTCACCATCACTCTCTGGGCCCGGCCCTCAGCCAGTTCCTAACCCAGCACAGAGTGCCCCTGTCCAAGCCATGGGCTGCCAGCTTTTTCAGGAGTATGCTGTGGGAGAGAGTGTCAAAGGCTTTGCTGAAGTCTAGATAGACCACGTCCGCAGCCTTCCCCTCATCCACCAGGTGGGTCACCTGGTTATAAAAGGAGATCAGGTTGCTCAAGCAGGACCTGTCCCTCCTTAACCCATGCTCACTGGGTCTGATCGTCTGTCCGTCCTGTAGGTGCCATGTGATTGCATTTAGGATGATCTGCTCCATAACCTTGCCAGGCTCTGAGGTCAGGCTGACAGGCCTGTACTTTCCCGGGTCTTCCTTCTGGCCCTTTTTTGTGGATGGGCATCACATTAGCCAGCTTCCAATCATCTGGGACCTCCCTGGTGATCAAGGACTGTTGATAAATGATGGAGAGGGTCTGGGCGAGCTCTTCCATCAGCTCCCTCATCACCCTAGGATGGATCCCTTCTGGTCCCATAGACTTGTGAGGATCTAAGTGGCTCAGCAGGTCACTGTCTTCTTCCTCCTGGATTACAGGGGGCATATTCAGCTCCCTGTCTACCAGCCTAGGAGGCCAGCTGTCCTGAGGACAACCTGTCTTACTGTTGAAAACTGAGGCAAAGAATGTCTTAAGTACCTCAGCCTTATCCTCGTCTTTGGTGACTATGTTCCCTCCCATGTCCAACAAAGAATTGAGGTTTTCCTTGCCCTTCTTTTTGCTATTATGTATTTATAAAAACACTTTTTTTTATCCTTAACAGAAGTGGCCAGATTAAGTTCAAATTATGTTTTTGCCTCTCTAATTTTCTTTCTACATGACCTAACTACATTCCTAAACACATAATGAGTTGCCTGCCCTTTTTTCCAAAGGTGACAAACTCTCTTTTTATCTCTAATTTCCTGCAAAATCTCCCTGTTCAGCCAGGCCATAGAGCTTAAGATGATGCCCTCTTGTCTTACTGATAGTTGCCTGGGAGAAGAGACCAACCCCCACCTGGCCACAACCTCCTTTCAGGTAGTTGTAGAGAGTGATGAGGTCTCCCCTGGGCCTCCTCTTCTCCAGGCTGAACAACCCCAGCTCCCTCAGCCTCTCCTCAGAAGACTTGTGTTTGAGTCCCTTCCCCAGCCTCATTGCTCTTCTCTGGACCTGCTCCAGCACCTCAGTATCCTTCCTGAACTGCCCTCCAGAAGTCCAGGATAGAGGTTTCATTGACTTACTTACTTACTTCACTGAGTATTGAAAACTCTATCATTTTGTGGTCACTGTACCCCAGACAGCCTCTGACCACCACATCTCCCACCAGCCCTTCTCTGTTTGTAAAAAACAGGTCTCATGGGGCCCCAGCCCTGGTAAGTTCATTTATCAGCTGCAACAGGAAATTATTCTCCACACCCTCTGAGAATCTCCTAGACTGCCTCTTCTCTGATGTGTTGAGTTTCCAGCAGACATCTGGTAGGTTAAAATCATCCACAAGAACAAGGGTTGGCGATTTTGAAACCTCTGCCAGCTGCTTGCAGAATAATTCATCACCATCATCATCCTGGTTGGGTGGTCTGTAACAGACTGCCACCAGGATATCAGCCTTGTTGGCCTTCCCCTTGATTCTGACCCATAAGCACTCAACCTTGTCATCACTGACCTCAAGTTTTACAGACTCAAGAGACTCTAACACATAGAGCCACCCCTCCACCTCTCCTACTTTGCCTATCTCTTCTGAAGAACATGTAGCCATCTATGGCAGCACTCCAGTCATGACTCTTCCCACCATGTTTCCTTGATGGCAGCTACATCTTAAGCTTTCCTGCAGCACGATGGCTTCCAGCTCCTCTTGCTTGTTTCCAATACTGTGTGCATTGGTGTACATGCACTTCAGCTGCACTGCTGATATCACTCCTAACCCTGGGTTTCTACCCTTAGGCTCATCTCTGGAGAGCCCGATTTCAACCCCTTTCCCTTCAAACCTAGTTTAAAGCCCTCTTGATCAGCCCTGTCAGCTTATATGCTAGGGTTCTTTTGCCGTTGCTAGATAGATGAAGCCCATCTAACTCTAACAGGCTTGGTACCATAAAAATTGCCCCATGATCAAAAAAAAACCAAAATTCCGCTGGTGGCACAAATGCTTTAGCCACGTATTGATAAAATGGGGTGCAGGAATTGAAGCAAACACCACCTGTGCTCCTGTCCCATCAACTAATCGACCCAAAGCTTTAAAGTACTTTTTAATTACCTTGGTACCTCTTTATCAATCTCATCACTGCCAACCTGGACTACCAACAATGGGTAATAATCAGAGGGCCAAACTAGCTCGGGGAGTCTCCTGCTAATATCCTTCATCCAGGCCCCAGGAAGGCAGCAGACTTCCCTGTGGTTTGGGTCCAGTCAGCATACAGGGCCCTCAGCTCCCCTCAGAAGGGAGTCACCAACTACAACTACCCTTCTTTTTTTCTTAATAGCTGCAGTTTTGATTTGTACAATAGATGGAGTGCAACTGGGAGACCCTCTAGACCTTTCTTTTCTAGATCACCTTTCTTTTATTTATGATTTCAATAAACCCATTGAGAAATATAAACATTAGAAACACTCTACTCTGCAAGCTGAGGATATTCAGTTTTATATCTGTAGTGTCACCAGAGGCCAGTTCTATCTTTGGACTGTACCACCCGTGTGCCCATCCCTAAAGTATAAAATTAAATAATGCTGCAGTATAAGACAGAGCAAAAAATTTGGTCATTCTTTAGGAAAAATAGTTTTAAAGAGAGCAAGATATGATATTTCTAATTACCAGGAGAAGCAAAGAATACTGTTGGATTTCAGTAGTGCGAACTACTGTACAGCTTGTATTCTGTGTATCAAAAAAAAACCCCTCTGATATGAGAAATAGCTATTTCTTCTTGTTCCTACTAAAAAAATCATAAGAATCTCAGCAAGATGGTACAGTATGGCAAGACGAGGATCTACAAACTACTCCTTATATCAGATATTTTTCTAATTGCTATGTATTTCTTTGTGTGTTTTCATATTTTGTATACTTCCAGAAAATCACCTTTACATAGCTATAGATGCTCTCCTAACAAAAATTCTAGAACGGCACTGGGGAATTCATCCTTTTGCCAAGTCAACAACTACAGCAATATCCCAGAACGACACTGCAATTTAATTCTAGTTAATTTTTAAATCTTATTACCTCACAATAAATTATAAATATCAAGGGAAAAATAAGATAGTAAAAAACATGTGAGCCATGGACAATAACAGAGGAAACAACAATGGATTTCTACAAAAGCAAAATGGAAAATGGACTTCTACAAAAGGAAAATGGAAATGTCTGAATGCTGTTCTGTAGTACAGTAGTTTTTTTAAGAAGAAGGGAAAATCTTGGTAGAATGTCTTTGCTTAGGTCTGGGTCAGTCAGAACATACACATTAACCCAATGCATGTCAACAGTCCTGTTGAATTCAATCATACACAATTCAAATGCACACAGTCCCTCCTTCAGATGTGTTTGCAAATCAAAGCTGCTTGTAGTGATATTAGGTAACATTCTTAAAATTATCTGGGTTATTTAAGGTCCCACAGCCTGAGACACCAAAATCTACACCGGAAAAAAACCCCTCAGATTGTCAAAACATTCAGAGGTCCCCTGAGGCTTCAGCCCCAAAGAAAGAGCTTCTGTTCCCATTTAGAGCAGAGGGCAATTAAAAACCTTGGGAAAACTAGTGCAATAAGAATTCACTTGGGGTTTCAAGAACTAGGAGACATTCATGGAAGGAAGCTTGGGCACTTACCTCTACTCAAATGGGTAATTGCTCTACCATGTGCGTAGTCTGTAGCAGTGCATGCTCTTCCGAAAGTATTTTATCCCAGTTTTTCCATTGCTGAAAAGCTAGAGAGAAAAGGACTTTCAGTGGAACAAGACCCAGCAAGCTAGAGCAAATTTCAACAGAAAAAAAAATGTGAGCTTGGGATATCTTTTGTACTTCTTTGAGAGCAAGGTCTTGCATATGGATCTGTTATGTCCCTGAAGTACCTTCCCAGTGATGGTCTTTTGGGGTGTGGTACATGGACACAGCTGCAAAATTTCTGGCTTTCTGCACCTGCGATGCAGACTTCATTTCACCTTCACATCTCTCAATCATAATCCAGCACAATGAGACTAAACTAACTTGGGAAACTGACTCAGATCTTAGGACCAAGTATTCTAAGTGGTTTATTCTCTGTGGCAGCACGGAGATTGCTTGGCTCAGACTTACTAGCAAAAAAAAAAGGTGGGTTTTGAGCAGCAGTTTTGTGACTGTGCACTAAATGATGGGCTTAGGCACCTTAAAAAATACTTTTTTTGGAGATAGTACTGCTTCCCTTGGGCTAATTATATGAAGAAGAGTCTGAATTTCTTTTGGTCTGATTCTTCCTCTGACTTGAGAAAAAAAATAACTGTCATCTCATGCATTATATTTAAATATCCTTTGCATGAGATGAATATAAAATGAATAAAATAACCTAAGTCTGAACTAAGTCTTGTCATGCTATGTGTCGCACACCTTTGGTACATTCCCTCTCATAAGAAATGGATTGAATTTCTATTTTTATTTCTGATATTTTAACTTTGTTAATACAGTTGCTAAAGCAACTGTATGGAACTGGACATTTCAACACATTAAGGAATAAGTCAGATGAAGTATTAAGGTGGTGGGTTGTTCTATGTCTTAAACAAGTGAGAGTAATATTTAATTTCTTGTAACTTAAATACAAACATGGGTATGGATGATCATCCATGTAAGGACAAGAGTCTGCTCTTGATGGAAGAAGTACTGCAAAATATCTTTTGTCACTTGTATTGAAAAGCATTGACCGAGTAGCTTGGTGAGAAATATGGTAGAAGACAATCCATATTGTCTTTTAGTGACCTTAGAAGAATTTCTCTACACAAGTACACATGCACACATACACACACACATTTTTAATTAGTCTGCTAAATTACTAAGCTCTAGATTGTCCCTGAGGACCACTGCATGAGTAGTTGATTTGGACCAGCTTGTAGCATTTAGGAAAGTTGTGACCTTGTTTTCTTCTACTTCTCTTCTACCTTTCCTTACTGAAATAGGTAAAATATCAACCAATTCTACCCTAGATAGAGAAATATTCTCATCTTGACTTTGCTGGTTTTGGCTGGGGTAGAGTTAATTTTCTTCATAGCAGCCAGTATGGGGTTATGTTTTGTGCTTATGTTGAAAACAGTGTTGAGAACTCGAGGATGACTTAGTCACTGTTGAGCTGTGCTTACACAGCTTCAAGGCCGTTTGTGCTACTGATCCCACACTGACGGTGAGGGGGCTTGGGGTGCACCAGGGGACACAGAGCTGCCCCCAGCTGACTAAAGGGATATCTTACACCTTATGGCACCCCGCTCACCGTGTAGAGTTGGGCGAAGAAGAAGGAAGGGGGGGGATGTTGAGAGTGATGGCGTTTGTCTTTCCAAGCCACCATTAAATGTGATGAAGCCCTGCTTTTCTGGGTATGGCTGAACACCTGCCTGCCCATGGCAAATGGTGAATGCATCCCTTGTTTTGAATTGATTGAGTGTGCAACTTTTTCTTTACCTGTTAAACTGTCTTTGTATAAGCCCACAAGTTTTTTCACTTTTGTGAGCAGGTGGCTGCATGGGCCTGAGTTGCAGCTGGGTATAAATCATGACAATGATTCTCAGCTTTCATAACTCTCACCCACCCCTCCCTTAAATTGCATTTTTAAAAATGACTTTTCCTTTCTATAACCTTCTTTTGCCCTTTCAACTAATACAAATGAAACAGTATTAAACCAAAGTTTTAAGCATACATTAATAAGGTGGATCAATTATCAGAGCAAGAAAGCTAGGAACTGTTGCATAAGCCCTGGCTCATAATAATAGATTGATGCTCACAGATATTCCAACTGTAGTTTTGGATATAACTTCCTAAGGTAGATGTATTCCTCTTCACAGCTCCACAGGTATGATCTATTGGCTGGTCCTAATTTGTGTTGAGTACCATACTCAGAAATATGACGTGTCTTCTTTCTGGTCGTCATGTCTGTATTTCTTCCCATGGAAACTAGGATCTAGGAGAAGACAGCAAGAGGACTTGTTCATTCCTGGATCTTGCTCTAACACATATTTGGACTCACAAACTGGAAAGTACTCTGAGGGCTTGCAGTTTAAATACAACACCAGTGAGCATGACGAGCTTTCATAGACCACAACGGTGTCTCTACCCAAAGTTTCACAAACCCTTTCCTAACCCAAACTAGCAAGACATGGGGCTGCAGACACATGTTGTCCCTTGGCTCTTCTCCCCACAAGTTGGCAGGTGAAGCTGCCTTCTCCTGGGCTGCTGGGGTAGAAGGCCTGGGGGCACAAAGCGCAACAAAAAGTGTATCACAGGGGATGGACCATGCAGGCAATTTGACACATTTTGAAGATTCTTGACATTCTGAATATAAATCTGTATCTCCAAAGGTTGGTTCCTGTTAGGAGGTCTATGGCAGTAGTCCCCTTGGCAAAATGCTTCTAAAATAATTGGCAAAGACTTCTTAAAATAAGCAAGATTGAGAAAGCTATCCTCTTGCAAGTTTTCTTTATGGGCAATCTTTGTGAGGTTTTCCTGTTTTATTCATCTTCATCTTTGGTGATACTGTAAAGGCTGGAGAAGTAAAGAAAGGAGTATATACCTCCAATTTTTATCCCACTGCTTAGAATAATTTCTCACAGACCAGCTACTTCATTTCAGCAGACTCAGTTCAGGTCTAACAAAAATATGACTTTTAGCAGTCAAGAACTTTTATTCCTTAGAACAGTTGACTCTTAAATTCCTTTTTGCAACAATATATGGAATATTTAACTGGTTTGCCCATTCGAGAGCTATCTCTCCATATAAAAAACAGTTGCCTGTTTGTATATATAGGTGTGCATATATGTATATAAATCAGAAAGCTGCAGCTCTGAATAACAGCTTTATGTGCAGTTGGATTACTAGATCTAAATCTTTTACATATAAATATCTTGTGGGTATTGTCATACTAAATGTTTAATACATTCTGGAAACAGCTAGTGCTAAAATGAATAGTATATAAAGAGAAATATGTCAAGTTACACTTTAAAAATAATTACTTCCTATCATTAGACACGATTACTTTTATATCAAAGCAGTGTGCCACACTTGTATTTTCAAAACTAGTTTTATTCTTACTATAAGGTTACCAAGAAAAAGGAAGTATAAGTGCATGATAACTATCCAGAGGTTTTATCCACACCTGTATTCTTACATCAAAGTGGGTACTATTTTTCAAACTCATTTCTCACTAATGCAAATCCAAATTTCAAATTCATTAGAAATGAAAGGAAGCATTTTATTTTCAGCCTTGAAGAACTTTGTCTTTAAATAATATTAAAAATTTTTAACTAAGCAAGATACATACTTAATTATTTAAAACGAGGAAACTAGTCGGTGGCCACAAAAGGAACTCATTTTCCCATAGCACATCAGAATAAAATTTTTTTAATTAATTCATAATCAGGGTAGCATTCCTGTCTAAAAGAAGTTGGCAGATTTTTGTTTATAGTTTCAACAAAGAGCACATGTTGTTTTCATCAAAGGCTCCTCAACACGTAGAGCCAGACAGTACAGCAGATGCCACTGCGTCTTAATATTGAATTTATATTTTGAAATAAAAGATGAACTTTGGTTACACATTCTTTTGTGTCAGAAATCATCCCTAAGCTCTTCCTCTGAGTCTCCCCTTCCTAGCCCTCCAAGAGAGGCAACAGTGCTCACTGTGGGCCTGTCCCACTTAGCACTTGCTTCTTGATATGCATATGAGTCACCACCACCTAAAGAAGCTCATTTTGATATTAGGAATTGGTACTACAGGCCATTTAAAAGAGAATTATATGACAACCTATCCTACAAACAGAGAAGGAGTAGTAAAAAATGTACAGTATTGTGTATTCCCTCACAGACTTTAGGAAGAGTGATAAAAGTACTATTTAATGTTTATTCATCTGGGACTTTTTAAACCAAAACAATGTTATTTTCCCTATACCATCCATCCAAAGGACACTGGAAAGAGAGTGTAGAAATAACATATGGTCAGATATTTTTCCAAGTACACTCTAAATACTGCACTATACCACCTCAAGATTTACTTTGGACAGTGGTAAATATTACAATTTGGCCTAAAGGTAAGAGAAGTGATGGTAGGGATGTTCAATGTGAAAGAGCAAGGTGGAAGTTAATTATGTGTCTTGTTTGATCTGCAGATCTCATTGAGATTTCTTCTTTTACTTCTTGCAAGTCAAAACTGATTATACACTGCTTTGTGAATTGATGAAGTCTTGGACCACAGTACAGCTGACAGTCAGGTGGCCAATGCTGTCACAAACAGCCAGATGCTACAAACACCCTGTAATTCAGGGTGGAGTTGGGTCCAATGCAGGATTTTTTTCCAAAGTTACCACTTTCCTCCTTCTATTCTCCCCAGGCCCCAAACACATTACTTAGACAATATGTGTGGTTGTGTTTTCCTTTACTTCTTCTTCCTGTTGTTGCTGCCTCAAGGAGTAGGAGACATTGCTTCCTCTCTCTCTCTCTGATCAGAATTCCCTCCAAAGCTGCATTTTCTGAAAACTGTCTCTTGCCTCCCTGCCTACCTTTGAGGTCTCCTATTCCAGCCTCCTTTCTTAGTTCACCAAGAATCCCCTTGATGTGTACTCAATAATGTCAGAATGTAGTCATAGGCATTAGACGATGGCTCCAGAAGGTGATCATCTGCCCAGAGGTGGGACACTTGCGCCAAGAAGAGGCAACATCCACTTAAGGTGTCAGGAAATTAAGTATGTAATTAGAGGGGGTCCATTTCTCAATTGTCCTCTGTTTCTCTCCCTTTTTTTTTTTCCAAAATACAGTCCTGAAGAGTGTATTGTACTGACTGAGGAGAAATAGAAAGCACATCTCACTCTCTCTCTCTCCAAGCAAAACGATGATAATCAGCAGTTCTGCTGCTCCCTAAAAGTACTTACTTGAACAGAGGTATGGCACTGGCTGGGTTGCCTGTTTTCTGAAGTGTTAGAATGTGTGCACTGTGCTGGGTAAGCATTCTGCTAAATAGATAAACCAAGATACAGAAAATGTTCAGGAACTTGCCCAAGGCCATACGTCAATTCAATAACAATGCTGGGAATTAAAAACAAGGTTGACGTTTTTCAAAGATAAATACTTTCTCACAGGGAAAGAAGGCCTTTATCAACAGTCCTGGGGAAAGTGGGCAATTGTGAGCTCCTGAAGTGCTTTATTTTTTGCAAAGCCATTCCTGACAATGCTCAACTTTTAAAAATGGCTTGTTCCAGAACTGGAAATTATTAGCTAAAAGTGGAAACATTGATAATCTGTTCAGATGTATTGTGGATAAAAAAGCAACATCTCCAATGATTCTCAGTCACTTAGTAAATACAGCACAACCTGAAAATCTTGAAGTTTTCATGGAAATACATTGTTATTGGTGTGTTGTGCTTTGGAGTTATTTTTTAGTTTTTATTTTTCCCAAGAGCATGGCTTAAAAACACAGAGGTTACCTTCTGGCTTGACCCAAGAAGAAGACACGGGAACGTGTTTCCACTGGATGCATATGTGGCCTCAGCAGAGGTAGTTGGAGTTTGTACTGCCCAGTCCCCTCTGCCATCGTTTAAGCTTCCAATTTCTACCCTACACATGAAACTCAAGCATTCACCCCCTTACTCATCCAGTTTTTAACAAAGAAATTATAGATGCTTGTGTTCATCATGGCTACTTCATCAAGAATATATTAGGGAAAAGGCCAAATCCTTACCCGTGGTAAGTGTGTTTATACAACAATGAGCTCCAATAGCCAGAGCATCAGGCATCTGCTCTAGTGTTGCTGATGCTGCATGTGTAGTGCTGAGAGAGAAAGCGTATCACAGTGTCGTCTTTCGTTTTGGGACATCTCAGGAGACCCATCACCTTATGAAGCTGACAAGTTCCCCCAGCCATAAGAGGCTGTTCCAGACAGATGTTTGACAGGCACAGCCACAGCTGTAGAGCTGTTAGCTGGTAGGGAAAACCTCTGCCTCTGATCCTCTCCAGTATAAGAGAGGGGCCAGTTGCTTCTGATGTGATTTCCCTCCAACATGAGAAGAGGTCTGTCTCCCTGGTGAAGCTAATGACAACACTTTGTGACTGGATTGACAGTGATTTAGAGTTTGTCTTTCTACTAAGATGCCATGTAAATACAGCCAGAGCCTTCATCTCTCTCCAGTTTTGTATATTCACAAAAGCTCTGGGTGAAGGAGCTTATCAATTTTAAAGAAATATTTTTATTTTTTTAAAGGTAGAAAAACTTCTGAAATTGCAGGACATTTAGTTCCATTTTAAATTAGGACTTTTAGACAGCATTCCTAACTAACTATAGTTGTAGTAACAGGCTTAATCCATTTAAAGCATGAAACAGAGATGCATTTCTTATAATTGAAAATAAATTACTGAACAAGTTTTATAGCAAATATAATTCAGTTCAACACTATGGTTTAATAAAGAAGTAGCAAAAGAAATAATTTAGGAAACATATAGACTTTGCAAAGGTAGTCTCATCACTGACACAAATGCCTTTGCATAAGCTTTGTTGTGTCAATTATACTTAGACAATTATAATGGCCATTTTTTTTCCTTTCAGTGTTTGTTTTACTGCACAGGGCCATGCTTTAGTGTCTATCATATGGATTATGTCATTTCCCTCCTGGAAATGTTCTGACAGACACTCAGAAATATCACACCTCCATCCTGGATTGAACCTCTCTGTCCATGTCATCTACACCACGCAATGAGTGGGCTGATCATGTAAGAGGAGACAGTTCTGCCTATTTGCATGGCACATTATTTTGTTCTCAAATGCTCATAAAGACAGTTTCTGTGAACTAGAACAAAGTATTTCCTGATCTTCATAAAAAGTCAAACCTCCAGCACTTTGGCCTTTATGGCAGTGGCACTCTTCCATGTACGGTATGTAGGACAAAGTAAGAAAGATTTTAGGGACAGAAATTCTATTTAATATTGTTAATGAGTCATTCATAGCCATAAGAACCCTACTTTCCTTCAGAATTTATATACTGGGATATTCTTTTGTGTTCAGAACACTGGATAAAAACACATTTGTCATTTTAAGAGATTATGCAGACACTGAAGACATAAGGCATTAGCTTTTCAAGAATGCAACCCTCTTTGGGTAAGATATTTTGTATAGCATGTATATTAGAGAAATGGTTTGGATGGGAGATGGAAGAACAAATGGATGACAAAACTTCTGGTATTGACTAAAAATAGCAGCTTCTGTCTCTGTTATGATTCAAAACTACAGCTGACCCTGTGACTTTCCTTACTACACAACAGTGGATACTACAATGAAAGAAGTTTTTTTCAGAAAGGAATATGAGATGAAAACAATGGTGAAAAACAGTGGTGTGGCCTGGTGACTTCAAGAAAGGGTCTTTTATTTTCTGAAATCTTACTGGTTCTATAAAGTGAAAGAAAAGCGAGAAGATTTCTGAGATAATATTCCTAAAAAAGCATGTACATATCCACATTTCTCAAACTTTAATAAAACTTCATCCCTGTGCATTGTTGTTCACATTCTATAGCAAACAAGTAGATGCAGTCAAAAACTTGAGTCTTTCACAATAACAAAATTGGCAACCAGATTTATCTGAAAGAATTTGACTCAGAGGGAGCACAACAGTGTCACTCAAAGGTATCTTACAGAATGTTATTTTTCAGAATAAATACTTTTAAAAAATGAATCAGGATCACAATGTTCCTAGCTTTCAAGTAGAATCTGACCTGTAAGGAAAA
Organism: Pseudopipra pipra; assembly: GCF_036250125.1. NCBI lineage: Eukaryota > Metazoa > Chordata > Aves > Passeriformes > Pipridae > Pseudopipra > Pseudopipra pipra. The sequence goes on along the minus strand of NC_087549.1, from coordinate 36,139,903 downwards.
GAGAAATTAGTTTATATGAGTAAAATATAATAAATGGTGCTTCTTTAAAATCAAAAGGGCCTTCTGGATAAAATTTGGGTGTTTATACATAAAACATCTGTACTAAAGGACAATTTATACAATAGGATTTGGGCAGAGTGCACTTTCCCTGGAAAGCCAGCATAGCAACAGGAAAACACTTCTCATAAGGGGCATACCCAGGCTATAAATGTTTATTGTGTTATTGACAATTATCTGTTTAAGACTGGGATTACTCGATGAGTAGTTCAGAAAATACTGCATTATGGCTTAATTGCTTCAGTATCTAATTCATTTTTAAAATACCCTGTAGATAAAGAAGATAGCAAAATAGTGGATGCATGTTTATGAATGGAAATTTTGCTCTAACTGCCTTCCTCTCATAGATGTGCTTCATGTTTGGTTCAATCAAAAAAATGTCTATAGTTGTCCCTTCTTTTCCTCATATCTAATTAACACATTTGAATTTTAGCTAAAAAAATAAGATTGTGAATTCACTGCCCTAACAAAGTGATAGTAGGTGATATTTGTTCAATCTTTTTGTATAAATGACAGTTAACTTAAAAAGACTAACAAATATTAATGTTAATGTTGTGGCAACATATGAAATACCTTTGATCTCAGAGGTATCACCACAAGAGAGCCAGCAGTTGTTCTAAAGCTGCATGGAGAAAAGATATTTCCTTTACTGTTAAAGAAAATTATCTTGTGAATGGATATTCTACAGATTTAGAAGTCTTATTAGGTAACCTAGTTTTATTCCCAAACCAAGGAAGAACCATTTCCTGTAACAAATTTTTCAGTGTAAAATTTAATTATCAAGTCATTGGCTTCTATAACTTCTCTTGCGACTGTTCCAAAGACTAATAAGATTTATCAGTCAAGAAGCTTTACATATATTCAGGCTATATTTTAGGCCATTACACCTAATTCTAATGCACTAAATAATTTCTTATGAAGGGCTGACCCTCTGAATACTGTGGACCAGTATCATCTTGCACTTAAATCATATACTTTTAAGTTTTCTAGCCTATCACCATAACAGAGACTATTCTCCCATCCCCTTTTCAATTTTTAATTTATTTCTATTAGATTGTGGAGGTAAAAATGAGAAATCTTTCACTCCAAGGATCGGTTGCAGAAATCAAGGGTTCCTAAGCATGTTTTCATCTAGAGAGGCAAAGACCCAGTAAGTATTTGAAATATGAAAAAGTCATTCTTAGGAAACATATATGGAAAGGCAATTCTGAGGATGTAGTTGGGTTAGAAAACATAGCATGACTCTACTTCTGCTCTCTGCATTTGCCAATATCTTCCTGATAAGGAGGTGAGGCCAGCATAAGAAAAGAGTCATTTCCTCTTTCCTCTATGACAAAACACTCCTATCTATGAAGCACTAAATTAAAACAGACTTTTAGGTATGTATTCATGGCTAATGAACAGTCTATAAAGGCAATATGTTCTTCCCTTTCAAATCCCTCCTTAAAGGACACTTAGTGCTAATTATTTGTGTTATTATAGTACCTAGCTATCCCAATAATAAATTGGGTGTTTCTTGTAGTAGGTGCCTTATTTGAACATTCCCCACTATAGAAAATATACTGTTGAGGTATGAGACATGACAGTAAATGGAAGTGGATCGAGCACAGGGGCAAATACAATAATGTTTTACAAATTAACAAGTTTCTTGAATCAGGCTTTTTTGACCTTTTCATAACAAACTGTGTTATGGAATTTTACAAAGAAGAGCACATTAGAAAAATCCCAAAACCCATTTCATTTGAATGGCATTTCAGATCTTGAAAAGGTTCACAATTCAACTGGCAGCATCAACAAAGCTACCTGAGACCTAACACAGATACAAACTTCATCCTCCTGACTTCCATGGCCCAAGGAGATGTCTGTCGGGAAAACCTGGCCTCCAAAGTCCCTTTCAGAGCAGGGTCCTCTCAGACGTGGTAGTCCCAGAGCTCTCAGTGTCTGTGAAATTAGTACAGCTACTACTGGATTTGTTTTAAATTAGGAATTCAGGAATTCCTCAGTCCACAAATCTAGGGTAACCCAGAACTACATAGTGTCCCTTAACACTGAAGACCCTTGGTCTGTTTGGACATATTGCTCTTTTCTGCCAATAAATTGGAAAGGAGGACCTACTATTTTCTTTCATCTAGCAGATAATCCTATCAACGAAAAAAAAGGAAGTGCAAAATTTTTGGCACCACTAATTATAATTCTTTCAATTTTTTAATTCACAGTGAATCATATGAGCAAGAATAACTGACAATCGGGGACTTATTTGTGCCAGATTTGAACAATTTGCATCCATTTCAGGAAAACAGTTACGCATGTACTTAAATTTCAATCAGCTGAAGAGTCCAAAGTACAGCAACTTTATAAACCTCTTGTAAAAGTACCTCATACATTACAGGGCATTTAGCTAAAATTCTGACCTTTAAATCTTGTATTTAGTTTGTTAATCTTCATAATATAAACCATTAAGAGGTATTTTATAAACATAACATATGTACCTCAAAACATGCATATTTTTTCCAAAATGTCAACCAAAGGACACCTCCTTTCTTTTCAAATGTTGTTTTGCCTATGTACTGACAACAGCAATATCACATATGTTTGCCTACTTCATCTATGCAACATGTAGCAATTCACCAGGAGAACCAAAAATTCCCCCTTTCCCAGACACCTCCTTTAATCTGCCAACGGTTCTGCAGGGTTGCCACCTAGACGAGAAAAACATCATGTCATCTTCCCAAAGGATCGCCACCAGAATCATTGCACCACCAAAAGGGCTCTTTCCGGGGGGAGAAGTGGGGGAGGTGAACAGGAGGAAGCTCTCCTGCTGCAGGCCTGTGGCTGTTGGGCATATGGGGAGTACGTGGGCACCACAGGCAAGACTGTGGCTGAGCTGGGCTGCACCTGTAGTGCAGAAAACTCATATTGCAGAGATTGTGGCAATATTGGCACTTATTGACAATTTTTGTTGTAAGCTGGCACTGAACAGGTATGTTGTGTACAAAGAAGCACAACTCTTAATGAAGTTGTTGTAACTTTCCAAAGTAAAAAAAAAAAATAAAAACTACAGGCACTATCTGTTCTTATCTAACTTTTATATTTCGAGCTGGTAGTCTTCGGATTTGTGTTTTTACTTAAGGAATTCCTCTTCAGAACACAGACATTATGAGTTCAATGACAAATAGAAAGGCATTTATTCTAGCTTCTCTAGCATGCAAGCATGACCTAATGAAGAAGACAGTGTTTCTTTGTATACAAAGGAAAATAGAAACAACAAATCCAATTTTTTTCAAAGTCTCTTTTGAGGACATGTACATGTCTGAGCCCAAATCCTAAATCTTATAATCTCTTTGGAAGGGTTACATCAGAGCTTCTAATCTTATTTGCAGAATACTCCCACATCTACTGTTCACTTAAATACATTAAAAATCTAAATGGAAAAGTCAAGAAAAGGTAATTTTTATCATCAAACTTTTCTGAAATAGTACTTACAACCTTTAAAGAACAATTTCCTAAGTTGTGTAGGCTATCAAGAGAAAATAGCTTGGCTTTTTTTTTTCTTCAGAAATAAGACAAAAACCGGACCCACACCACTAATTACCCCAATTCTACTCACATGAGATTTTTTTTTTCTCAGAATTCCTTTAAACCGTCTCAGAACTTACTCAAACAAAATCTCACCTCATACTTATAAGGTGAGAGCACATAAAATAAAATGCCAATAAAGTTCCATGCCTTTATAATTTCATAATTAGGTTAACATAACATTGGCATTAGGTTTTGTCCATGAAAAAGTGACCTAAGACTGGTAGAAACCAATGAAAATGCATACAGAATTTTCCTAAGCCAATCACCTAACATTTTTTATCCATAATTATTTGTGCTACTGAGTTTCCTATACAATCTATTCTGGAACAATGCAAGGCAGAGAGCACCAGCTGAACAAAATACTCCACATGAAAGTATTATATTTTGTTTCCTTCTCAGATATTATAATAAAATAGTGGATGTAGAACCAGATTAGCCTATTTCTTCAGCTAACAATTGTTTCTTTTTAAATTCCAAAAAGTTTAATGTCTGCCTAATCTTGAGTGATAGCCCTAATCAAACTTTTTGTTGTCTCTTTCTTGCAGCAACTGAAGAGTGCTTAAAAGTAAACAGAAATGATGGGAAGGGAATCCCTATAGCAGAAATTAAGAAATAAAATACAGGGATTAACCTTCAGCCTTATGTGCCTTTATCTCTTCTCTGCCTTGAAACTAAAGGGAGACTGTTTAACCATTAAAAAAGATTAAAGGTATTAATTAGACTAAGAGATAGAAACCTATCACCCTTCTGTCAGAGCAGACTAGAAATAAACCTTCTTGCAGATTAAAAAAAAAATAAAAATCCATACTTTTAGAGTTTGATCTAAACAAAAGTCCTGTTGATCAGCTTTCTGTATTGCTATTGTTGTCTAAAAGATTAAACAAATGAGCTTGAAACTGAATAAACATTTTGACAAATTTGTATATGAGGGGCAGAGCCACTACTTCCTCTTCATATCAAAGTAGCAACACTACACACAAACAAATATAATTCTGTTGGGATTTCATAAATCTATGTAAATAAAACAATGGAAGAAGATTAAGACAGCCCTCAGTAGTGGAGCTCTGAATTGCCTTCTTTTTTTCTCCCCCAAAATGAGGAAACCACACAGTACATTTAAATTATGTAGAAAGTATTATAAATGCCTTTTGCAGCAGAAACAGATATTATACCAAACTGCAGCTATATGCCATGTCTAAGGACAGATTAGACATCTTTTAGAGTCAGTTGTCAGTAGAAGATTACAAAATATTATTCAAGACAGAAGACAACTGGCAGAAGAGAATATACTTTTATCTAAGAATAACCCGTTTTCGAATTTTTCAAAGTTGTGTGTGATTCTTTTTTAAAATCTTATGGCTAAAAAAAAATTGCAGCCTTCAATCAGACATCCTTATAAAAAGAATAGATGTTAATAAGATACATTCATCTCATCATATATTAAAGGTGACCCTGTTAGAAAAATAGATTATGATGAGGTTGGAAAATTGTAATGGGCTATATTAAATAGCTGTATTTGAAATATGTTAAAGTCAGCTGCTAAACAGCAAATTGAAAAAATTATTTTAAAGGTCACAATCAAAGAAATACTTTGGATGCATAGTATTAGCTAAGAAAAGGTGAGTGACTATTCTATGGAAAAGTTCTTTTATGTGTATGTATATACATATACACAAATACTGAACACAATCACACAACTTACAAACAAAATACACATACCTAACTGCTCTTTTTTTTTTCTGACTTAATTCAGTCTGTACCTAGAGGAATCACCCTGGGGCAGAGTACACTAGGTTCACACAACTCTAAATAGCAAAACTTTGGCTCCCAATATTTGATACTTAATACTTCTTTACTTTTAACAGCTAATCGAAGAACAATCTCAGAGAAATTAAAGTAAAAAGAAACAGAACACTAGAGGAGCTTATGCCTGTGCTCTTTAGCTGCTGAATGAACCTCAGTATCTCATGTAGATGAAATATGCATAACAGAATGGAATGATCTTTCCTAAATATTTTAGTCTCCAAACAAGACAAACTATGTTCTCTGAAATCACTTCAGGATAAATTTGAAACTGTTTGGTGAAAAATTAAAAAAAAAAAAAAGACAGTTGTGTGGATTTTGTTGGAAAGATAATTTCTAAGGTAAGGATTCAATCCATAGGCTTAATTCAGTAAAGGTCTTTCTGTAAACATTAAGCCAAATTTTACTAACAGTCACATGGTACAACAGTGTATTAGCAATTATAATGAAGGTGCCCAAACCCTGGCATGGTAAAAAGTAATATTTTTTTTCATCTTATAAAGTGATCTAAAAATGAGTCAGAGAAGACAAATAACTAAATACTGATGCTCATATGCAGAGCTCCAAAGCAAAAATAATTTTTTTTTAAATACATCAAAAGCATTGTCCACAGGAGTATTAGTCAAACGAGCAATTCTAAAGGTGCCTCACCACCTTCACATTAAAGAATTTCTTTCTAACATTTAATCTAAGTAGCTCCTCTTTCAGCTTTAAACCATCACCTCTTGTCCTATCAATATCTGCCCATGTAAAAGTCACTCTCCCTTTTTTTTATGAATCGCCTCTATGTAGTAAAAGGCCACAATAAAGTCTCTCTGGAATCTTCTCTTCTCCAGTATAAAAAACCCCAACTCTCTCAGCCTGTCTTTGTAAGAAAGGCGCTGCATCCCTTCTCCTAACCCAAACCACTGTGTAATGGGAGTAAAAGCTGTAACTGGTAGTAAACCCCTCAAAAGGAGCCTCAGGCTCCTCATTAGCCACATTGCTGACGAAATCCAAGTTTTCTCCACCAGCTATGCAGTGTAAACTGCAGTTTTCCAAAGGAACAAGAATAGGCCAAATACAAGGTTGGCAAGAGGCACAGCCACAAAACAGAGCACAGAAAGCTCCTTTCTACTAAATGCCTTGCTCCAAAGCAGAGGGATGCTTGAGCTCTTCAAAGAGAAATGTACCAGAAATTTCCTTTGTTTTCCTGTGTAGGGTTAAAAGGGTATTTCTGCTGCTTTTCAAACCTGCTTACTGAAAATAACCAGAACATTTTTGAAAGGAACTTCAAGAGAAAGACAGAATAAAAGGAAAGAAATCTGCTGAAGCAAATACCCATTAGGGAAAACTTCAACTCATGTACTTAAAATCTAGCAAAACTTTTTCAGGCTGAAACATTTTTCACAATATGATTTATATTTAACACAAAATATCAAACAATCATAATATGCACATCAAGAAAAATACCAAAGACCATGCCACAGCTAAGAACTCCAGCATCTATGCTAAATGGCATCCAAAGCAAGGGGATACCTCTAGCAGCTGTTCAGCTTTAGCTCTCCCTCTAGTACTTGGGGACCCAGGCAGGTGGTATCACCATGACCCTAGACAAGGCTACAGCTTTTGAAGAGAAGCCTTAACCAATGTACTACTATTCAATAACATCAGCCAGGAATATGTGGAAGTCCTCAGAAGCCCATCAGCCTGGGCAGCAATTCTCGTGAGTGGGTAATTGTACGTGTTACCACACAAGAGAGAAAGTTTGCTGGTGAACCAGAAAAGTGAGTTGCAAAACCAGCACCATTTTTAGCATGTAGACAATAAACATTGCAAATATATCACAAGCATGATTCAAAAAGAAAATGCACACAGAAAAAGTGTGAGAGTTTTCAGTCTCTTCCATAATCAGGAGCTTTCTATAGACCTTTTTCTGGGTTTAAAAAATGATCATAATATTAATCTGAGGAAAGGCCTAACTTACTACACAATGTACATAAATCTTTTTATTCCACTTAAAATGTGAGAAGAAACTACAACATTCTTCACTGATATCATAAATAGGTCTTTTCTTGATGCCTCTGTGTACTTCATGCAATAAATTGTGCCTCTTAAAAAAACTTTAACTTTCTCAAGAAACCCCCGCTGAAAAACTGATGTATGAAAAAGTCCTCCATCCTTCACACAAACAATGGGCATTATTTCATTCTCATAATAATCTTTTGGGGCTTTGTTTTCTCATCTGTGGAACAAGCTTTTCATGTCTAGGTGTCACCATATTTATAAAACTACACCCTCTCGACTTTTGTAAAATCTGTAAAAAGGGAATGGTTGAATTCCACCATGTCTTCAGAAGGATAGGAAGGATTGCATATGCTGACTTAAGGTACAAATCGAGTTTTAGCTGTTTGTCTTGAAAGTCAAAACTGAGAATAGAATATATGGGGTGACTTGTAGATAACGAGGTGTTGTAGTTTTCTAGACACGGAAAATAGTAGATTAAGATATGACAGATCAATTTTTTTAATTATTTGTAGAATTATAGTGTTAATAATTTTAACCTCTATCTAATATTCAAAATAAGAAGAGAAAAAAAAAATTCATCTCATTTTTCAAATTTAAGAATGAAAGAAAAGAAACAAACAAAGCCAAACAGACTTTCATGCCTTTTTAGTGGGAATTTACAAAGACTGCAAACTGCTGTGTCTCAGTCCAAAGCAAATTAAAATGGTTGAATTACTACGTAAAATACTCAAAACAAGGTTCATAATGGACGTTCTAAAGGAACATTTGCTCTGGCAGTGACAGTGACTGCCTCTGTAATAATGTATTTCAAATTATTTAGCTGACTAAGTGCTTCAAAGAACACAAGAATATATCATTTTTAAAATGTGTTGATGCAGCTGAGCATTTTAGGTGAATGCAGTTTCCAAAGCATTTAAGATGGCTCTCCTTCCCAGACAGAGATGATCAAAGATTTTGACACATGGAAAGCCTGACTCTTACTTCACATGCACCAGCATAACAGTGTTGATTTCAGCACTGTTACTCCAGTGATTTAGCAGCGTACATGAGAGGAGAATCAGGCTCAGCATGTGTAATATCCCACCAGCATGCTTTACATTCCTGTTCACCATCCTATTGATGCATGAGCTGCTGTATGGTTCTCTGAGGGCCATTGACTTTTGAATCAAAATGATTATATGATTGTGCTGCTGCATTTGCATGTTCTTACACCTTCTAAATTTAAACAAAAACAGAACCCACATGCATTAAAAAAAAAGGCAGCCTCATTTTTTTATATGAAAACTAAAATGAATTCATTCTAATTGTAATTAAATATTCACATGACTTAATCATATTGCTATTGTGTTACCTGATAAGTTTATCTGTAGCATACAAACTACAGAACACGACACATGAGAAACTTCCCAAACCCTGACTATATTCCTCTAGAACTTCCTTCTTCGTGTCATCCTCTCTTTTTTATTATGGGCAAATGCCCAACTGACCAGCCCTTCAGATGAATGATCTGATTCTTCAAACAAAGCTGTAGTAGAACTAAAAGCTCTAATTTCATTCTGCCTCCATAGACCCTATGGGAAGGATTCCAGCTCCCGGTTTCCTCTACCAGTGACTTCTAATGGTATCTTAAACTTACCCTTCTGCTGATTTGTGCAGAGCCATGAACAAACCAAACCTTGCACTGTGACCATTCCCAATCAACCAGAAAAAGCAAACTAAGCATAAGTAGTATCTGCTCAGCTTTGAAAGTGCCATGTCTTACTGTGAGCTCTTCAAGCTGTAGACAATTGATAACAATGGGATTTAATTGTTTTTAAAAGAATGCAGCTATCTATGATCAGCAGGTACAGTAGAGAGATTTAAATTCAAATTTATACCCATGCACCTTTGTGAAAATGTACATCAGCCTACATGTATGCAAGACACTCAGTCCTAGGGAAAGAGCTTATTCTTAAACCTAATTCTAGGTCAATGAACCTTAGTTCATGCGAACAATATCATTTTAACAGTAACCTGGATTTATTGCCCTAGAAATTTAATATTAATAAACATCAGTGATGAATGTGATAGGGCATTCAGAACTGCTAGCTGATCACATTTAGTAACCAGGGAACATTCCACTGTGTTGTGGAGGAAGGACTGTACTATCTATTCATTTAAAATGCCTTTTTTTCCTTCTCCTCCCAAGATTTTGAGCATCTGAATTTAAATGTTGGCACAGCCTGTCACACACAAAATGTTGGCAGCTGTTTAGGCTGTGCAATAGAGATACTGAATTTAATATAAACAATATTGTAACATTTCAAAATGCTTCTGTATTTTTTATTAGCTTGTCCCCTTCTGCTTACTGTCATTCTTGCATAGTTCGTTATCAATAGAAATTCACCAACTTTCGAGACAAAGTTTATACTAGTACTTGGTCAACCTTATGAAATAAAAAGCAGTAAGAAATAGTCTGGCACAGATGTACTAAAGTCATTTATAAGTTCCACCTTAAAATCTGATTTAGTGCAGCTCCCTAAAAACCAAATGCACATCTCAGGCCAATAGGTCATCTCATTTTCAATTATCATGAAGCCAGATTAAGTGCCCTGTCAGCTTTCTCAGCCCCACCGTTCCAACAAAGCCTCTCCCTATCAAGGAAAACTGCTGCAGTCGCTGCCCTAAACCTAGGCCACTTATTGTTATACTCTTTAATTTAAAAAATAAATAGAAGTTCCTCATGCAAACATTTGCCAAATGGGATAAGAATGCCTTCAAAAATGGCTTTCCATAAGGAAGCTTCTGAAGTAATTGAAATAAGGTTTAAGCTATACTTCTTCACCTGCTAACTTACTCTTAAGAGAGTCCTGTGTGCATCCTAGAGGCACTGAGAGATCATTATGCTAATCTAATCTAATGTTCTGTCATTTTTTGTTTTCAATTGCCAAATATTATTCCCCTCAATTGTTTTTAAATATAAAATGAAATTAACTGTATCTGTGAGGGTTTTTTTGCAAAGATCACTGTGTTTAGTTGATAAGGCAGAATTTGACAAACAGGCTGTGTACTACTCTTTCTGCCATTGGCTTCTTAAATGTCTTCTGACAAGTGATTTAACACCCCTGAGATACAGTCCCCATATCTGTACAATGGTAATACTAATACTGATCTGCTTTCTTAAATTCTTTGATGAAAACTCTATGTAAGAAGTAAGAATTAACAGGATTAGTAGCCTTTAAGGGACAGAACTGACTAGTCTGATCTCATGTATATTGTAGATCGTGTTATATCCTGGCACTTTTATTTGTGCTGAGCCCAAGACCCTGTGCTAGACAGCTATCTGACGACTTTGAAGGATGTGGAATCTAACATATCCTTGGAAGTTTGTTCCAGAGCTTATTAACACCCTACTTTTACCCCATTATTAATCTGTATCTCATACTAATCTGAATTCATGTTAAATCCAAGCTAAATCATTAGTTCTCACCTCTCCTTTTTTCTACAAGATTAAAAGCCTCTTTTGTACCTGGCATTTTCTACTTGCCAACCTCCTTACACAGTGTGATCAAGTAATTTCTCAGTCTTTTTTCAATATTATTATTATTACTACTGCAAATGGAGTCAGACTGAAAATCTCAGCCTGAACACTGAAATCCTGTGCTTAAATACAAAATGAGAATAGCATAGGGTATCAGCAGTGCTAGCTCTCCTGCAGTGCCCTGCCAATGTTCTTTAATCTTGATCAGGAAAGACCACCTGCAAGGCTAAGCTGATAGTCTCATTCTTCCTGTCCATTCATTCCTGGGTCGCTGAGCTCAGTCTGCCAACATGGGTATCAATTAGTGCAAAAACATCATCAGAATTTCAATTAAGCTGTGCTAGTGTCCCTGCATCTAAAGCACTGTTGTCAAAATTGTGTAAATTGAGACAAAAAAGCTATGATCTGTAATTAAGTCTGTTCTTCTTTAGCCTGAGATCAAGTAATTTTCAATAAAAAAAAAGAAGAAGAAAAAATAAATTACTTTCAAAACATTGGGAAAAAACATAGGACAGTCAAAGATGTTGTTATTCCTCTGGCTCAAACACATCTTTTATTTTTAAATGACATTTCACAGGCCATTAGTTCATAATGTGAAGTGCTGCCTTTGGACATTAAGAGTAATAAAAAATCCTTCTGCAGAGAAACTCATGTTCAGGTTACTTTTCTTCTTAAACACATTTTCAATTTGTAGACTTAGTGTGCAATTGTCATAGAGATACCCTTGCAGTGATTTACTCTTTCTTGCTTTGAAACAGAGAAATCTTTAGGAGAGACATATACATAGATAAAAATGCTGATGAAGGCCAAGGTACCTAAAATTACACAGAAATACTTATATTAAATATGGGGAAATCTAAAAATTTTCCAGTCTAGCTGAACCTAAATGTGATTTCTGAATCTAGAAATGAGGTGGATATCTCCCAGTCACAGACCCCGGTTCTCATGGGGAACTTCAACCACCTTGGTATCTAATGGAAAGTAGAAACAGAGCTCAGCACACACAGCCTAGAAGATTCCTGCAGAGTTAGTTTTTAGGGAGCTGCACTAAATCAGGTAACTTTTTGACATAGGTGGTGAAGGATCCAGTGAGGAGAGGTATCCTGCTGGACCTTGTACTATCAAAAAAAGAAGGACTGGTTGGAAATGTGAAGTTTGGGGACAGCCTTGGTTGCAGTGACCATTGGATGGCAGAGTTTAGGGAGGAAGCAGGGCAATAAGTAGGATTACAACTCTGAACATCAGGAGAGCTAACTTTGTCCTCTTCAAGGACCTACTTGGAGGAACCCCACAGGTTAGGGCTCCAGAAGGTAGGGTGGGTCCAAGAAAGATCATTAAAATTCAAGTATCACTTTCTCTAAGCCCTAGATCAGTGCATCCCTATGAGTAAGAAATCAAGTAAAGTGATCAGAAGACCTGCATAGGTAAGGAACATCTGGAAAAACTCAAATGGAAGACAGAAATTTACAGGATATTTGGAGAATACAGAAAATAGATCACTTGGAAGGAATATGGAACATTGTCAGAATATGCAGTGATGTGACAAGGAAGGCTAAGGTCCACTTAGAACTAAATCTGGCAAAGGATGTCAAGCACAACAAGAAGGGCTCCTTCAGTAACAGGAAGTACATCAGTACATCAGTACTGATTTTGTACATCAGTAACAAAAGGCTAGGCAAATGTGGGTCCACTGCTGAATGAGGTGGGTGGCCTGGTGACAAAGGATACAGAGAACATGTAGTTACTGAATGTCTTCTTTGCTTCAGTCTTTACTGCTAAGGCCAGCCCTCAGGAATCTCAGACACTGAAGGAAAGAGAGAAAGTCTTGCCTCCTCCCTTGGTTGAGGAGAATTGGGTTAGAGATCATTTAGGCAAACTTGACACCCTCACATTCATGGGCTCCAATGGGATGCAGCCACTAGTGCTGAAGGAGCTGGCAGATGCTATTGTTAAGCCACTCTCCATCATATTTGAAAGGTTGTGGAGAACAGGAGAGGTGCGTAAGGACTGGAGGAAAGCCAGTATTACTCCAGTCTTCACAAACAGCAAGAAGGTGGACCCAGGAAACTAGAGGTCAGTCAGCCTCACCTCCATCCCTGGAAAAGTGATGAAACAACTCATTCTGGATGTCATCTTTAAACATGTGGAGAAGAAGACTGATAGTAAAAGGCCTTAGCAGCTGACTCATTGTCCTCAATGCAGTCACCTCACAGACAGTTCAAACTCCAATATTTAGTTTTGCTCTTACCTGTTACCTGATGTGTACGCCCAAGTACAAGTAAAACAAGTACTGTTCCTCTAAATAGCTCAATATATAGGAGTTTTTTAAAGTTTAGTAGCTTAGTTTCCAAACACATACATTGGTCTGTGGGAGAACTTTGGTCTATTTAACCCATACTTTAACAACATGGACATTCTTTTTCCTTTTGATTAAACTTAGTGTCTATACTGTAGAACAAAAATGTGGAAATGTTCTTAACAATTGGGCTTTGATTTTTGCTTCTTTGCTTTTGCTAGTTTTCCAGAACATTGGACTACTGTTGTCATATTATCACAGTATCTCAGACACTTTTCATGAAACATCATAACCTGGAAAATAAAGAGTTTCAAAATAAAGATGAAAGGAAAGGAAAGGAAACTTTCCTCTAAAAAGCCTTTATGTAGATGCAATCTTTGCTTTGATAAAACTGTGTCTCAGTGTCTCTCCTTGATATCTCACAAAGGTAAGATATCACAAATGCCAAATCTGACTATTTTCGTTAGAGCGTTCCAACCAGACATCTTGAGGAAATTTTGGAGGACATTTTTTTGAGAGATTCAAGTTTCACCCAATCATGTACCAGGTTTTCAGATAGTTTCTTGCTCAAGTGATGTTTTCTGTGCAGGAAGGTTAAAGAATTCTCAATCATTACTAAGAAAAGTGACAGATTTTAATAAACATGCAGAAAATCCAGCTTCCTGGCTGTAGAACCATGTGTATATAAACTCTGTATATCCTTAAATATACATATCTCGAAATTATTGGGAATAAAACTACATGAGAAAAATAAGTTATGATTGAAAAACTTGTTGACATAGTAAATAAAGTGTATAGAATGTAGACTAGTAACACAAAAGTCAAGATTTGTATCCTAGCAAACTTGCAATTTATAGCACAAAATAAGGCTCAAGCTTTTAGACTAACAAAAATCTTACCAAGGGCTTATAGCTCCACCATTTACAAATAAATATTTCAATTTCAAGAACCTGAAGGAAATGTCTAATCTATATTTTACTAGAATGATCTAAAAGGACCTCCCCCATGATAGCTCTCTGGTTTTATTAGTAGTTTTTGCTTTTTCGCTAGTAAGGTAATCTTAAATAAAAATACTTTTAAGTCAGTATTGGAAAGGACACTGAAGAATTTTTGAACAAAACATGAAAAGTCATCCACTAAAATCAGGCCTATATTATTCTGTAGAATGTGTAAGATCCAACTTCATGCATTCTAAGATTTCTGAGTAAATTTCATGTTTTCTAATGCACTAAGGGCTGGACGAGAGCTGCCAACTATGTATTGTGGATCAAGGCTGATGATTACATTTACTGTCTCTCAAAAGTGACAGAGCACTGTCCAAGCACCCAGACACAGAGGGTAAGAACCACGGAGGTAAACCATGGACGCAGAAGATCAGAAATTTGAACTCTGAGGCTACGTAAAGATAGTTTTGTACGACCTCTATGTGTTTATGGTGCTACTGTGTTCTCAGTCATTAAATAGAGTGAACAAAGAGAAGATCCACAAGACTGCTCCTTGCCAACCTTCCAGATTTCCACACAGAAACCTGCCCAGGCATTCAAGCAGTTTTAACCTCTGCCAAGACTTCTCAAGAGCTCTAGGATCTTCAGCCAACAGCTCACAAAGGACAGAGATGGAGTGGGGCTGGAGAGGGGTGTTTGGTAGTTGAATGGCACTGAAGCTTACAGAAAGATACCAAGTATATCTTTGTCCTTGCACATTTCATTTAATTCTCAGATTTAAACCTTTCTTATCATAAACCATCTCACCTCTGTAAAGCGTGTACACCAGCCTGTCATCAAGCGGAACCTGCCTAATCCGCATCTTGGCCTCATTCCTCAGCTTTGCTGTAGCCAGATTTCACTGCACTGTGGCCAGACACAAAGTGGCCAAGGCTCAGATTTGAAAGCCAACAGCAGGAGAACCACAGGAGGGCAGGGAGCACCTCTGCTGGCACACTCAACAAAATGGAAGGATGAATTTCTATCCACCTGCCGCTCCCCAAAGCATGAAATAGTTGTCTCTGGGGAAACATGGTAAGTACAAATTGCACTCCACTCTGGAAGAAATAACTTACCTTTGAACAACTTCAGATACATAACCAGAAAGGAGCTAGCACAAAGCTTTCAGCATAATCTGAGATCAAAATACAAAACTCTTAACAGCATGGGGCATCACATGCATTTGAGAAACCCCCTATTAAGCTTCAGTTCAATAAACTGATGAATGGATTACAGTGATATAGCTGTATGGAGGTTCTTTTTTCCTCTTTGACAGGTATGGTGCTTCTAATATTCTGCATGCTAATAGCTGACAGCCAGCTTAATGAAACAGGCAGGACCCAGACTCCTAGGGCCAAGTGCCCATCAGTCTATACCATATAATCTCTAGCTGACAGGAAGAATCTGGCAGCTATGTTCCAGCACTGATCATTTTATCTTTAATCCAATTTTAAAATACAGTTTACTTAGTGAAAACTTTTTCATTTTATACAACAGGAGTGAATTCTTAGTCTTTACCATCGGGAAAGCATATAGGCATATGGAGAAACTTTAGAGAGGCATTTTCTCAAATATTTCAATTCAGGCAAATGCAAAGTGTGTGTATATATGTGTATAAGGACAGTGAAATCACAGACCTGAAAATATTTGCATGAGTGTCAGTGCCAGTAGATGTGGAACCCATCCAGTTCCCATCTTTGTGGTCACTGCAAGCACTAAGGATTTACAGGCATAAAAGATATTTCCTACATCCATAACACAGAGAGGTCTGATTACTGCTACAGAAATAGCAGCAGGAGTCACAAGCTGTCACACACCCCCAGCACTCTCATGACTGGGTTAGAAATGCCAAGGTTACAGCTAGAACCAGCACTTGAAACAAAGCTTAAGGAAAAAGCAAGCCCAGTGTGAATGGGGCTTATAGGTATAAGCAAAAAGATTTTCTCTTTCTCCTTGGTGCCTACCAATTCAGGAAAACATAACTTTGATTGTCCTTGAAAAATAAATGTACTCAATTATCAATTGCTTCTCTCAATGGGAACCATCTGTAAGACCCTGAGTATTTTATCATCCTCTGAGACAAAAGAGCCTCCTGAGAAAATATATGGTTCTTCATTCATCTCTGGATATCATATCATTCTTGCAACAATGTATGTAGAGATTTTATACACATTGTGGTTCCTATAACTTACATAAAATTTGCAAGCTACCCATTCAAATACCCAAACCAGATAATCAGTGTTAGTAAGTCTTTTGTGTGCTTTTTATATTTGTTATCTGTGGGTAGAGCTGACAAGCATCCCACCCCAGGATTGCCTGGGGCCTCTCATTGCAAGATTTTGCTTTCATTTACTTGTAGTGTGATCCCTTTCACCTTGTGGGCTGGTAGCTTCCTAGTTGATACCTACTTCAGCCTGACAACCTAGGATTTATTGGAAGACTCAAACTGAAAATCATATTTTGTTTCTGAACAGGGAAAAGGATACAGTTTTATTCTTGTGGAACAAAACTTTGATACCCTCAATGTCCCATATGCCAGCACAGGGACTTGTCCTTAGATAGTAAAGCGGTGACACTGTGCTTCAATAGCTTCACAGAGTTCACATGAGGAATTTCCTTATACGGTGATTGCTGGTGGATAAACCTTAATGGCCTGTAATAAGGGCTCTCACCTGATATGAAGCACCTAAAAGAGATACAGCTTGCCTGACCTAGTTGTTCCAGTTCCAGTAACAGTCAGTGAGGAAGGGTGGCCAATTTTCAAGGGTAATTCATCCCAGTCTAAGTCAGGTGTCTAGGGCAGATGAGTGGAATTATCTGTGGCAGATTCCTTTGTCTTCCACTGATTGCCTGAGTAACCAACATTTAACTTCTAGAAAATTAAAAAGACATACTATCATATCCTAAATGTTAACACTGGCATATGCTATGTTCAGTCACTCAGGTCCTTTTCTTCCATGGAGAGAGAAAAGGATGAGATGAACCAACCTGCTACTGTGACACTGAATTCAGAGACTCTTCCCGCCAAATTTAGGAGCTCAGAGGCACTGGATGCCATCAGCAAGGTCTCTCTGTGACAACTCTTCATAGATTTTCAGGCAGACATCAAAGAGCTGAGGTTGCTATAAAAATCAATAGAGCTACATTTTTAACTTTTTTATGCCTCATGACTCACTTTTCTATCTTAAGCCTTCTGGGATCCCATTTTCCAGCTTGTTCTTTACAACCATGAAGGGAGAAATTTTTTTTCCTACTTAAAAGCAGAGATTTTGGTGATTTCATATTGCTGCAATGACATAAACTTTCAAAATGCATACACAGTTTTTCTGAGAAGGCTATGTGTTGGTTGTTCTAATTCCTCATTATAAACAAGTAACAGACCATTCTCAGGGTGTTTTGTTTTTTTTTAATGAGCTCTATTTAGAACATGTCTTTATTTATAGCTTCCTCACAGAATCTTGAAACACAAATCTTCCTAACTGATTTCCCCATCTAATGCATGTGTGAGCACACTTGTACGTTTCAATTGTTCTTTGATATTTGGTCACTCTCATCACCGTTTTACCTTGACTAAATGATTGGTAACAATAGTATAAACTCCCTGGTAGCTAGTTAGAGGAAAAAAGAGTTTGAGCTCTGCAAAACAACCCATTTTCTTTTCAACAAGAATGCCCCCATTCTCCTTCATGGCACTGATGTCACGCAGATCTTACACATTCAGGATTACACGGAAAATACTGATCCTGGCTTCAGCACTTCCTGCAAAACATTAGTATTTGCACATTTGCCTTAATATGTTTTCAATCACTCCAAATGCCTTATACACATGAAGTCTAACCACCATGATGTGACCAACATTTCCTGTAAATATAACCTATTTGGAGAATTTAAATATTCAAAATGCATTTGGTTTGTAAACTGCCTAATAACACATTGGAAATCCATGTGGTCTATTCACAAGAATTCATTTTCAAGAGCCCCATAATCTTCTCTCTCATTGAATTTGGGAGACTAGATTAATAAAATAACAGCAAAAGTAGCTTTGCTGAATTATCTGAATGATTTTATTGAAAAAAATCAAGAAAGCATCATTACCAATGTTAGAAACACCAGCAATACCTGAAGAAGGCAGATGATTCTCAAAATCTCAACATATACCCATCTCAGAGGCTACAAAGAATGGGCATAGATGATGAATTTAAATACATTATCAAAATAAAAACAAAGGAGTACTAAGATGGAAAACTATGTAACAAATATGAAAGAACTTTTTGTTTATAAAAAGAGAGATGCTCTCTGCATAAAAATCAAAGTGTGGATAGATCACAAAACCTTACAAAAAGTTTTTTTTTTTTACAATTATGAATGATTGCTCAAGGGAATTTTTATATGTCAGTTTTATACTTCCTCATGTTAAATGAAGTGAAACCACTGAGACCTCAGGCAGCTAACTGCATCACCAGGCAAGGATGGAGTTAGTAATTTCCTTTTTTATCTGGACAGTAAAAAATATTGCTGTGCCACCATAACTTATAGCTTGTGACAAGGCAAAACTTTATGACTTCTGGATTTCTAAGTGGGTCGTAGGAGAAAAGAAAAAAGTCCAATGTACCAGAATCCTGAGTAAAGAAAAAAGTCCAATGTACCAGAATCTTGGGGGTTTTTTAGCATAATGACTTGAAGATGAAGTTTAAATTAATGGATTAATGAATATTTTCCCATCTATCTCTCATTCTCTGTATTGCTTTTAGAGTCCCATAAAAGGCAGTCTGAAACAGTTACTGCCTAAAAAGAGAGTTCATCTGGGGTAACTCTTAACATTTCAAAAGCAAATTGTTCAGATTTGATAATAAATGAATAGGACAACATTTTTTTTTTCTAAGCCTACACTACAGAAAAAAACAATGTAATGCTCTTCATCCTGATTTCACTAAGGCCTGGAAGTCTGATGAATAGGAGCAATCATCCAAAAGCACCACTGTCAGTCTAACTTTGTAATTTCAGTTCAAGATCTTTCCTGTAGGCTACAACAATACTGAGACTGGGTTAAAGAATGTCTTAGGCTCTTTTTTATTTTTGTATAGAATGCTATCATTATGGTAACTCTGCACTGCAAGTATAATTTCTTCCCAAACACAGGGGTCTCTCCAGTCAAACTTTGCCCCTGTAATAATTACTTAGCTAAATAAACGCAGATAATGCACCCTAGCATGAAAGGAGTACTTTCTCTTTGGCATTGTCCACTATCTGTAAATCTCAGATGTTTATTCATTAGGGCAGTGACTAGAAACACAGTCTTCCAGACAACAGTAATAGCCATTAAGTTAGAGAGTCTGAATATTTACTATGAATATTTTAAGTATTTTATATTAAGTAGATTAGCTTCACCAAGAAGGGATGAGGGATTAATCTTAGAGCATGCTACTGTGTGATAGCTAGTGAATTCTTGATCTGGTAGAAGATTTTCTGTTGGGAGGGTAAGATATAGCTTCAAATCTGCGTACTAAAGTAAGCAGGAGAAGAAAATGAGCCTGTATATTACGCATGAGTGTTTCATGCACTGGGCTGTTGAGCATTTGAGATGGGTCACTGGGTTTTGTTTGTGACCGAAGCTGATAAAGACATTATGAAATATTTTATTAAATCAGGGCTTGCCAAGAAAATCAGAAAAACACACCCATGGTTTGTGAATCTTGCTGTGGTTTTGGCACTGATCAGTTAGTTTGGTGTTTTCAGGTGCCCTGCTTGAAAGGTATCATGCCAAGCAACAGAAATGAAGGTCACTAGGAATTCTCTGACTGCTGTCTCATGCCAAGGTGCCCAGGGCATCAACAGGGTTAAGCAATAGCTAAGAATCATTGGAATGAGGTTCTTAGACATCTATTAAATTAGGTAGTTCTGTGAATTAACTCTTTCAGGACCAAATCTTCATATCTCTGGTCCAAATGACAGATCACACAGGAAAAACTGAAGGACCCAGACACCCTATAGTCAAACATTTGACTGGAAGAAGGGAAACATTGCAACCGTTTTTAAAAAGGGTGGAAAGGAGGACCTTTCAGCATCACCTCTGTGCCTGGGAAGATCATGGAACAGATCCCCCTAGAAGTTCTGCTAAGGCACCTGGAGAACAGGGAGGTTGTTTGAGACAGCCAGTTCAACTTCACAAAGTTCAAGTTCTGCCTGACCAACGTAGTGGCCTTCTATGATGGAGTGATTACAGCAGCAGACAAGGGAAGGGCTATAGATGCTATTTATCTGGACTTAGCTCTAAGTTCCCCACACCGTCCTTCTCTCTAAATTGGAGAGACATGAATTTCATGGGTCAAGAGTTTGAGAAATTGGTTGGATGACTGCACCCACACCAGTCAATGACTCAAAGTCCAGCTGACAAGTGATGCCCCTCTGGGGACCATACTGGGACCAGTGCTATTTAATGTCATTGTCAATGACACAGACACAGGGATCAAGGGCACCCTCAGGAAGTTTGCATACCACACCTGGCTGAGTTGTGCTGTTGACACATCTGAAGGACAGGATGACATCCAGAGGGATTTGGACTAGCTTGAGAACTGGGCCCAAGGGAACCTCATGAAGTTCAACAAGGCCAAGTGCAAGGTCCAGCACCATGGTCAGGGCAAGCCCCTGATATCAATACAAGCGGAGGGATGAAAAGATTGTGAGCAGTCCTGTGGAGAAGGACTTGGGGGTGCTGGTGGATGAAAGGCATGAGCTAGTGATGTGCGCTCACAGCCCAGAAGGCCAATCCTACCCTGGGCTGCTTCAAAAGAAGTGTGGCCAGCAGACTGAGGGAGGTGATTTTGCCCCTCTACTCCACTCTGACAAGACCCCACCTGGAGTGCTGCCTCCAGCTCTGGGGTCCTCAGTGCAGGAAAGATATGAACCTGCTGGAGAGAGTCCAGAGAAGGCCCATAAAGATGATCAAAGGGTTGGAGCACCTCTCCTAAGGGGGAAGGCTGGGAGAGTTGGTGTTGTTCAGTCTGGAGAAAAGAAAGCTCCGGGGTGATCTTACTGAGACCTTTCAGTACCTGAAGGGGGCACATAAGAAGGATGGGGACAAAACTTTTGGCAGAGCCTGTTGTGATAGGACAAAGGGTAATGATTTTAAACTAAAAGAGGGCAAGTTCAGATTAGATTAGATATAAGGAAGAAATTATTTGCAATAAGGGTGGTAAAACACTGGCATGGGTTGTTCAGAGAGGTGGTAAATCTCACATCCCTGGAAACATTCAAGATCAGATTGGATGGATCTCTGAGTAATCCGATCTAGTTAAGGACATCCCTGAGCACTCCAGAGGGCTTGGACAAGATGGTCTTTAAAGGTCCCTTTCAACATAAACTATTCTATGATTCTATCTTCTGTTTTTGATTTACTAAGCTCAAAAGGAACAAAAGGACATTTGTTCAGTATTCAAGGTCATATTGTACAGCAATGGCACACAGCTTTATTGGCTGAATGGCCCACCTCTTTCTCTGCAAATATCAACAGACATAATGCAGGCAGACCTAATCATAAATGCAGTAGACTCGATGCTTTCTGGAACTTATGCTTGGACTCCCATGCACCATACTCCATGTGTTCAGGGGTTGACTCACAGAACAAGTGCAGTCAGGAGTGGGTCCCCACTACTCAATTAATACATGGAGCCTGTGGCCCGTTTTCTTGGAGCCCTACCGCTATCATGTGGCCAGAAAAGAAGACAGCTGGGATCATGCAGCTGCCACCATCACTAGAATAATTAGTTTAGCCTGGAGCAAGCTCCTGTGCGTCTCCAAGGTGCCCTGGGAAAGAGAGTAACCAGGATTAGCAGACAGACTCTCAGTTGAACACTTGAGAGATGAGATATCAAATTGATTTAATTCATATGTTGGATGCTTTTTACAAAGTCCTTGAAAAATTGAGTGATTTGGGTCAATGCATGTAAAAGCTTCAAAGGAATAAGGATATTTTTGTCTTAGTTACTAACAGGCATCCCACTGCTACAAACATATGAGGCTTTATAGGTGATGTCTACCCTGATAAATAAAACAGACTAGGGAAGCCTAAAGGCAAATGTCATAATGGCTCACAGCCATCTGGCTAGATTCTCTTTCTTCCTCCCCAAAACGATGTGGTCTAATCCAACCTGCCTATTGAGAGCAACCCCTCACTGGTGTTATTCTCCAGAACATGCCAACATTTTGTCTCAAAAAATGCTATTTGGCACAAGCCTGAATTGTGCCAAGGACAAGTGCTACTAACCAAATACTATGGACATTCATGATCTGGCACCCAAGCCCCCACCCTGGCTCCTCTGTCTACTGAGGAAAGAATAGCTGCAGAATCCTGTCAACTTCAGTGAACTCCTTCAGCCCTCACTGCAAGGTCTGCAAAAGCACAATTGCATCCAATTTCAGGGCCTGGAGCTCTGTATTAAAAAATCTTAATTCTCCAACAGCTTTGACCAGCAGAATTCAACATGCACCACGTATAAGAATGGTGATGACAAAATATTTCTCAGTTGGCAGATGTTTCTCCTAAATGCTGATCTAACCTGCCATGGTCCTGGAAGGATTTTCCATAATGTGATCTTGTGTGAGAATGTATTCAAGGCACCAGAGTTTCTGTCCTCTTTACCAGAACAATTTTAAAAGACCATTTTAGCAGATAATTTTCGCTTTTCTAACTTGAAGGGCATCTCATTGCAGGAGGATTAGACTAGATTACCTTTAAAGATCACTTTTAACCCAAAATATTCTGTGATTCTATGATTAGTGTAAAACTAATCAAAATCAAAGCATTTTTTAAGATTTCTAAATGCAACAAAATATCTTAATATAAAAGATGGCATGGCTGGCTTTTAAAAATAACTTACAGAACCTGTCAAGTCTTTCATCCATTCATGACAGAATGCTGACCAAGAGTTCAACAACATATCAGCAAAATAGATAACCATAAAATGGTATGCCCATTTTAATGTCATAAACTCTGAGATTCTCCAGAATTGCTCAAATCTGTGTGTTTTCCTTTATCTGATCAATGTAAACAATCATCTTATTGGTAACAAAGCTCGTGGACAGTAGATGTCAGAATGACAAAACCTGCCCCTTCACTTGCAGAAAATTTGTGCCAGATATTGAAAGTGCAAACATTAGACCTCAGCTGCACACACCAAGCTGCACACACGCTCATACTAGATTCTTGCTGGCAGAAGAAAATACGGAAGGAATGTATATTCAGGGCCTTCTCAGTGTTGCCTTTGGTGCTCAATTCATCCTCACTGCTTCCTTCAGAAAGAATAATTTTGGGATATGTTTTGAATTTCATCTTTCCTCATTTTCAGCTTATGCCAATTTTCAAAATCCTTTGTTGAGTTACAGCCATCATGCTGGACTTATGGAAACTATTTAGTGGAATGTATTTAATAAAAGCCTATTTCTATAGTACAATCTGCTACAGCTGTAAGATTTGGGCATAACATTTTATGGCAATATATCTGCATATCATACAGAGCTGGAATTTTTTAGCATAGCTTTCTGTTAAATTCAAATAAACCTGCCTGCCACTTAGAAATCTGCCTGCCTGCCATGAGGGAAATAAGCCCTGGCACAACCATCACATCTTCAGCCTTGTCTTCACTCACTGGGTGGGTCTGTCCAACTCACATTAACATTAATGGGAATTCCATGCATCACTTGGAGAAAATACTCACTAAGATCATTATCTTTCTAGGCAGGTTGGGATGACATTAATCATGCATCCAACACAATTGCACAATATGCATTCCTAAAGTATCAGAGTGATAAAAAAGATAAAATAAAAAAGCATAGACATTTCCAAACACTTTCTTCTTAAAATAGTGAGAAGGATCTAATGGAGAATCTTTGAGAATCTTGTGAGAAGAACATAGTTGCATGTTGTCTTGTAATTACAAAAGATCTAAAACCTAAGCTCAGCCTTTCTCTTTCTAGAGAGAGCAGCAATGGGATAGTAAAGACCAACGTCATTATGTAAGCAAGTCACAGATAAGATGCACCCAATTTATCACAAACATCCAGTGGGTGAAGAAAGAAGGGACACAATGCTGCATTCAAAGCAAGGTAGCTTTTGGAAGCCCACACTTCTTTCAGGATACCATGGCATCCCACATCCTATTACATGGATGTATCAGCAGCAAGCAGCAAAGGAGCAGCAGGAGAAAAGGAAATACTTTCATCTGAGGATTATCAAAGCATCAAGGTTTACTGCTGAGGTAGGCATCTTGTCAATTTTCCCACCTCTCTCTCCAAAAGATTACATTACTCTGCTATTTTCTCTGGTTAAAGAAGGTCTGGGAATAAACATCATTTCAATTTAAAATACAAATACAAGTTGCTAGTTGTGAGTGAGAGTTCAGCCTGGGCAGACTCTTCTTCTGTGCTTCCTGTGGAAGAATATAGATGCAATACTTTTCTGCTTACATCCTTTGAGCATCAGGCACAAATTTGCTTCCATAGCCACTCTGCCACTGAGATCACCTGGGCTTTGGTAAGAGAAATTTTACTGCGAAATAATAAGTGAAAAAAAGGAATAGCAGAAATCCTGGCAGGCTATAATGAACTTGGTTCATCAGCTATATTGCCAAACAATCACAGCTCACTGACAGCTGGATTTTCCTGATATAAACCTCATGAAGTATAACAAATCCAAGTGCAAGGTCCTGCACCTAGGTTGGGGCAATCCTTAGCACCAATACAGTCTACAGGTTGAAATTATTGAAAGCACTGTTGAGGACTTGGGGATCCTGGTGGATTAAAAACTAGACATGAGCTGGAAAAGAGCACTTGCAGCCCAGAAAGCCAACCATATTCTGGGCTGCATCAAAAGCAGCATGGCCAGCAGGTCAAGGGAGGTGATTCTGCTCCTCTCTTCCACTCTGATGACACCCTACCTGGAGTGCTGTGTCCAGCTCTGAGAAAAACAGTATGAGGAAGACATGGACCTGTTGTATCAGGTCCAGAGGAGGCCCACAGGTGTGGTCAGAGGGATGAAACACCTTTCCCATGAAGCGAGGCTGAGAGAGTTTGGGTTGTTCAGCTCTGAAGAGACCTTACTGTGACCTTTCAATAAATAAAGGGTCCTATTATGGAGACAGACCTTTTGCCAAGACCTGACAGGACAACGGACAACAGTTTTAAAGTGAAAGAGGTTAGATTTACACTGGACATAAGGAAGAATTTTTTATCATGATAATGTTGAGACACATGATAATGAGGTTGCCCCGAGAAGTTGTGGATGCACATGGCAGGAAGTTGGACTAGATGATCTTTAGGGATCCTTTCCAACCCAAACCATTCTATGATTCTATGACAAAGAACCCTCTTCCTTTTTCTGCGTTGCCATTCAGTCTGCATGCAAGGATGAAAATCACATCATCTTTGAGTTAAAAAACAGATTTTTCCATGTCTAAAGTTAGAAGAGATGGTGACAAGCGCATGCTGTTAGAGCCATTGTCAAACTGGTTCCTTTTCTGCCTTCACCTCCAGAGCAGCACAGAGGAAGCAGCAAGTAGAAACAAGGAAAAAATTACCTGAGCAGGCACCAGAATAAGCCTCCACTTAAAGTCTTACAACTGTTGTGTTGATCCCAGGTCATAGGAGACTGAAGCTTCCTAAGAGCTTTGCTCCCAAACTTCATCCCATGCTGAAGGGCTCATGCTTTTAGCTCTTCTGTTGTCCAGTTGATGCCAGACAAATTCATGTCTGTCACATAAGAGAGCAGCTTCAGAGAGGTCCCAAGCATAGAACAGTTCAGAGGATTAGTCCCTCTATATTAATATTCAGGACCATCAAATCTCACGCTTTAAAAATCTAATTTTGAGACCCATTGCCCCTCTCCCTTAAAAGTTAACAGATTGAGAGTTGAAACAGAAATTAAGATATTTAGTACCTTCAGAAAAGCTACAGGCCTTCAATTTTAAAAAAGCAACCTTTCAGTTATTGATTCCATCTAGCAAACTGTCATTCCAGCAAGTCATACTGGGATCAACAAGGGAGGAACAAGAATTACAGATTCTTCAGTATGCTTCATTTCTGTGTTTATACACCTGCTAGCACATCAGTGAATCACCAGTGCTGCCACACTACAAATAATAAATAACATTAACAGGAGAACTCATATTTGTATTCCCTCGTGTGCATATCACAAACCCATTCTAAGATGTTTCCAACTCTCTCAACTCTGAATACATTAGAAATTATTTCAAACAGAAAGTCTTCTTAAAAGAATGTGATAGTTTCAAATACTGGAAATTTAGTGGAATAAACACAGAATAAACACAGACCCCAGCACACCAATTCAATAAGGTACATTCAAAGAGTAGCACAATGATGCCTTTTCAAGTCACTCAGATTTAGGAGGACAAAATGTCAGCTTTTGTCCAGAAATCTTGCTTGTGTTATTGTGTGTCATAATTATTTGCATTAGGGCATTATCAAGAGATAGAAGATTGTCTTTTTAGTGCTTTTGTGGTATTGAGCATCCTTGTGAACTAAATCTGATTTGCATTTCTAAAATAGGTGGTCAGAAGTTATCTAGGACATAACTGCATTTGAGCAGTTTCAGTGTTTGAAGAGAGCAAGCTTTAGCATACTGATAGAAAATTCAGCAAGTGTGTGAAAAACTTTCTGAGGGATCAAACTGATTGAGCGTGTTGGTCAAGAAAGATGAAATCTTTTGCCATACACACACACATAAACAGGATTTCATCTCTGGTCTCTCATGATTAGATGACTGTTTCTAGCAAAATAGATTCATAAATAAATGGCAAAGCATGTGGAGCCAAGACAAAACAGTCTTACAACGATACTAAGAAACTGTAGCTTTTTATTCTGTTCAAAGAATTCGTGTATTATTGGGACATTTTCTGGCTTATTTTTGTCATTATTCATCGGCACACGTGGGTCATTATTTTTTTCTCAGTGGATCAATTCCGTACCAGCGAAAAGCATTCTGTAATTTCTAGTCAGGTGAACACTGGATGGTTGCAGTTAGTCTAACCAGGATGCACTGCCTGTTTTCCAGTTCAATCAGGCAGAAAACCTGCAGCAGGAATATAGCCATATGCACATTCCAAAACTGGTTTCTGCTGGAAAAAAAGTTCACTTACTGGTTCTAAATTTGATTTCCATGGAAATTCAGACCAGTGAAACTTATAGTGGTGGAGATCTAAAACAAGAGGGATATCTGGACTGAAATCCTTCCAGCGCTTGTTCTTCAGCTTATTTCCCCAGCTATTTTCCAAAGATGTTGGAATAACAGAAATATGAGCAAATAAAGTTGTCTGTATTCCCCTGGTTTATATGTTGCCACAAAATCTGCAGACTAATAAACCAAGTAACCTCATCAGGAGAAAATCTCCCTGCTCTCTTCACTGGAAGGACAGAGGTCTGGAAGTAGGAACTGTGCTGCCAAGAGGGCTGGGGAAGATCTCTGGGCATCACAGAAGGCTGCTACAGCATCCAGCTGTCAGAGCAGGGGCTCAGATGGAGATGTAAAGGGATTGGGACAGCAGCGGTGAGGACCAAGTACACAGAACAATTCCTTTGCTGACAAATTAAGGGGCAATGCAGCAACCAGAAAAATAGATGCAGCTCTTTTGCTGCTATTTGGCTCCCTACAGAGACGAGCCTGCCCAGGAAGCAAACATCCTGGGAGTATAGCTACAGGTATATTTGAGAAGAAGAGATGACCTTATCATGGAAAAGTGGCTTCAGGGAAGGTTGGCACAAGCACAGAAATGCTTTAGTCACTACCTAACTGGAGGCCCATCATAAATTTGAATCCCTAACCTTCAAGCCAGGCAGCCCACAGAGCACAGTGGGAGGAGGAGGGATGTGCTGGAGAAGGTAGCCTTTGTTTAGAAATAACTAAATACAAAAAAACTATGTTTAAAAATTTAGTTTTGTATAGTTTAACTCAAAAGTCACAGCTTTTCTTTCGATGCCTTATGAACTTGTTTTTCTGCCTTGGATATCTCTGAAAAAGAATTTGGAGGAAGAAGCTAATTCAAGCTCAGTTCTTTGTGTCCACTTGCAGCATTGTGTGTTTGAATAATCAGACCAATAAATTTAGAAGATGAGTTTTAATGCTGTTATGCTGTTGGTACTCCACAGAGAGATGTAATAGAACAACTACTCAGAAGCTAACATCATCCGGTCAGATAACCAGTTCAAACTTCCACCAGTTTTTAGGGGGGTGGGAGGGAAGAAAATTAATATTCTTTTTACATGGAGCTTAAAAAAAGTGTAATTTAAGAAGATTAACTGACAATTTAATGGATTGATCCAAAGATTGTTTTAATTTGCAAATAATCTCCTAAATGTCATGAAATCTCTAAAGTAACATGCAAACTATCTGAGTCCAAAAATAATGAGCTATTGATTCTTTTGTTATGAAATCACTCTGTAGGTTGGCAATATACCTTTGGGCCACAATCTATTACATGAGTGAATTACAGTACCTGATGCTGACAATGAAGAAATGACAGCAAACTTTTTCTCATTAAAATCTAGGTTGGAAAAAATGTCAAAACTAACTTTTCCCCCCTAAATAAATAAATAAATAAATAAATAAGAACCATTCCTTCATGCACTATATTTCTGAACAGATACGATTTCTGTATATAAAACCTGATAAAATATGTTACCTGAAATTCCCAGAATTGATTTGCTACTCAATCTAAACCACCTGCATCTGTAGACTATAAAGCCATATTTATCTATGCATAGGTATAAGGTTTTAGAGAGTTATATAAATGCCTAAAACCATTTTGGAGGCTAAAACTGTCAAAACCAAGCAGCACATAAAGCAGTTGAGCACCTAAAGGCACAGATGACAAAGTCACTGAGGACTACAAGCTCCCATTAATTTCAAAGCTGAAACATACTGCAACCCCAAAAATCAGGAAGAATAACTTGAGTGTATGAGGTCCGTTCAGTTCAGCCACCAACACAGTACCAAAACTTCCCAGTTCACCCAGAAAAGTTCTAGTCTTTTCTTAGACCACCTTTATATCAATAATTAGGGTAGCTTAAGTACAAAGTAAAGCAAAATGAAAACTTGAGCTCAGGGTACTCTACAAAGCCTAAAATTTAAACTGGATTACAAAATACAATCATTGTGACACTTTCCACTTAGAAATAGAAGCTTTTTTTCAAAAAAATCTTCAAGACCTTTGTCCAAACATAACTAGGGGCTCCCTGAAGCAGCTGCAAGTTAAAAAAAGAACACACTGCATCAGTCTCCAAAAGTGGCTAAGTTGGAGTCCAAGCCTGAGGTCAAAGCAGGGTATGAAATAGCTGTATTTGTATTCTGATCCTTATCAGCATAGTGCCTCAATGCCTATTCCACCAGCCAAAAGGGAAATGCTGAGGGCCATCAGAGTCTCTGATACCCATTCCTGCTTTAGGCAAAGCTCTGAGGATAGAGGTAATGGTATCCAGTAACTAACCCCTCAGCCCAGCCCTTACCATGGCCCAGTTTCACCCTCTTTAGTCTAGTTTACCATAGAGACTAGCTGCTCTTTTTCCAAATCTGAGTTTCTGGTGAGATGGTGGTACTCAGCCTTCCTCAGGGTCCCATCACAGTTCCCACCAAACACTTGCACTTCTTCAAAATATTGGATTTGTAAGGATAAGGGACGAGAGTAGAGGAAGAACAAGGCTAATAGCACACAAAACAGGATCTGGTTGGAGATCCAGAGATTTTGCTTGTGGGTGGAGAGGTTGCCTGATTATTTTGATTCCCTTGGTAGAGGCTGAGTTTCTGTTTCAGTCTCCGCTAGGTATGGTTGCTCTAGCCCTGAGCAGCTGTAAAGTTGATAAAGGACTGAAACTCATCTGTCAAGTATTCCCACTAATGTTGAGCATAAATTAAGCTGACCCTGTTTGTCCCTGGATTCACAGACGATGTTTTCCTTTTGAAAAGAAAAGTAATGCAACATTGAAGAATTCTATCTTTTGAATACAGGTAACATAATATAAAAATGCTTGATCAAAAATTGTTGAGGTTGCAAATGGGACTAGGATATATTCCCTGAATACAGATTACAAAGTGTTCCAGGTTTCCTTTTGATCACTTGCTTTCTTTTCTTGAAGTTTTTTAAGAGTTTTACTTCCATTGTGGAATTATCTTATAAACTGTCTTTCTTCACTAAGCAAATAAAGGTTAATTATTATAAATACAATGTGAAATCTATTGTATTCATCCATTGTTTATAGTTCTTGCAAAATAGTATAAAGACTTTCTACATAAAGACAAATCTTTAAAACTGCTTCAGGCTTCAAATTAAAAATTATTCCCTTTTGTGTTGATTACCAAGGGACATTTGGAGGATCCCCTGTGATCACAGGACATTTCCATATAGCCTGTCACGTTAAGGTGAAAAATTCGCAAGGACACTCTAACCATCTGTCATCAACTCGGTTCGGTGACACAGAGGGCTGGTCTGAAATGGCCAATAGGCCTCATGCATAACAAAGCCCTTGCACTTTTGCATTGTTTGTGTTTTGACCTGGGCAGATAATCCTTCAGAAAGGGGGGCTGTGTTTTGCTACTTCTTTTTTCCTTACACGGTGACCATTTCAATGCTGCCTTTAAAAGAGAAATCATCCATCCATCTAGAAAATAAATTTAGAGAACTGTCTCTCTGTTACTATTATGCCTAAAGACCTACATTGCAGACTGAAGGCATTTTATTAACAGCACCGTGTTTTATGAAAGACAGTGAAAAAACTGCTCTTCTAAACTAAGGGTCTTTTTGTGAGTGATATAGTCACTTCATTTAAACTGTAAATCTAGGTGGTTGTGAATGCTTAATACACCGTCAAGGTTTGTTGCTAACAGTCTTTCATTAAATGGCTAATTTAAAAGCAGACAGCATCTGCAAAAAAAAAATAGCACCTTTCTGCAGCTTGACAAAACCATGTTAGCCTGTTTGTATAGTCACTCATACAACAAGGACCATTTTTCATAGCAGAAGTCAAAGATAAACTGTTCTTACCATGGTGTCAAGCACCACTTAAGACTTGCAAATACCATTTCCTCATACAATAGATGCCCCTCCAGCCTATCAGGTTTGTAGCTGACACACTTACAGCATTGCTTAAAGGATTTAAGAAAAAAGTTGGAAAAATAAACTGCCAGAAAATATTTTTATCCTGTCAGTTATCTACCTCAAGGACTGGAAAATAAAAGTCTAATAGAACATTCATCCCAAGGCTCCGTCTGCCTCAAAGTCCAGCAGCTAACAAAATTGTCAGAAACAGCCGTTGTTAGAAATGAGTGAATAGATGAAGGGAAGAATGAATGACTATATGACGGGGACATCCCTTCTGTTAGTATAACAGGATCCTAACAGGATCCTCTAGGTTTTATTTCATCTTCAGCACATACAATATTTGCATCTATAGAAGCAAGTCTATATTTAAGGCACAGGCAAGCCTTCAGATAATGCATTGAACATACCTAGACTTATTTCTTTTATAATTTATTTTTCAGTCCAACCTTATATTTCATATTTTAGTAATAAACCAGTCCTTTTAATTACAAATGAAGTCAACTCTTTCCTCTGCAAAAACAGGCTCCACTGATGCTAAAGGGAATCACACCAAATTCTGAAGGATAAATAAATCCCTTGAGGTCCACTCCTCTCCCATCTGCATCAAGCACAATATATCAGGAACATGGAGTCATTTAAGTATGGGAGGGATTACTCTTAGCTCCCCTTCTAGTTCTGTATTTCACTGAGCATGGTTGCCCATAAACAAACAGCCTATCATTGTTCTATTGTTGCATTAGGTTCTGAAGGGATTACCATTTAAATCAAATTTCCATACAGAAAATGGGATCTGTAAAACCATGGGCTAGATAGACTAAACACAAAACCCTGGTGATCTGTATTCCTGAGTTCCTGCTTTCTCCTGGGCTTAGGATCTAAAAATGCAAAAATATTTTCTTCTGATATAATTCCCTCCTCTCTCAGACAAAATTGTTGAGATGTACAAAAACCAAATTCCCTGAAAGCCAGAGTTGCAAAGAGAATTTCCACAGAGCTTAGAGGTAAGGTGATGCTACAGATGCTGAAAACCCTCACTGGGTTCCCCCTGCAGTACAAAATCAGCACTTCTGCTTGTTGAAGACACAATCCTGTCTTTTATATATGTTTGACTTTTCAAAGCAGCATGACATGCAGAAGAGAACAACTAAAAGAAGTTGTCTGTATTCAAATGAAAATTCCTCTCAACAGCTTTACTGTGTTCTAGATGACCCCTTTCAAGCACAGATGTGTGACACACATCTGGCTCAGAAGTTTCCAAACATCTTTTCCTGCATAATATTAATCATGCACAAGTCATCTTTAGACATTTTTGAGCTATAATACAACTTCATGTATTCCATCCAAGCTATAACTAAATTATTTAAAGTGTTTGGATACTACAGCATTATGGTAAATATTTGGGGGCGGTTTCAGATGATAAACCTGACTAGTAAAGGATTCTATTTCTTGGTGCATATCTGTGAAAAGAAATAGTAGAAGTAATTCAGGAACTGCTACAGAACTAACCAGTAACCTCTGTGACAAACACTGGGAACTCCAGGGTGGGTGGAAGCATGGTTATTTGTGATACAGGTTTTGCCAGCAGTCCACCTCAGTGACGAAAGCTCAGTGATGTTAATTCAGAGAGAAGTGCTGAGGTTCTGCCAAAACAAAGCTGGCAAAAGCTACGCTTCCTTCTAATACTATTCAGATCCCTTGGTCCTCTTTATAAGGGTTGGTCAAAGGTTTAAACTGCAACCTTGCCTGGAGTTCTCTTAGCTTACCCTCAAGGTGTTTGTCATTCTTGGCACACACTGCTCAGGACAACTCCCTGCAGAAGGCCTCATCTCTCCCTTTGGGCCTCTGGTAATGACCCAAACACCAAAATGTTTTAGCCTCCAGGGAAGAGAAGAGCAGGGGCCCATTCTGTCTTGGGCAGATATCTAGAATTTAGAAAATAGGTATGTAAAGAAAAGAGTACCTGAAAGCCATGCACATATCATACAAAGCTTGATCTCCAAACAACAGAAATTTATGAAAAAGTAGCAAGGCATAATTCAGTAGGTGTGTCAATACCTTTTCAGTGTGCAGAAATCTGTTGTTTGATTTAATAGTTTCTTTTTTCCCAGGGCTGCATTTGTCCCAAGAAGTTTTTCCTTTACATTTTATTAGAAAAACTTTAAAAAGCATTTCTGAGAGCACAGCCAGAGTCTGAGAAGCACCTTTGAAGCCAAAGTAAAGAGAGCACTTCAAAAGTAAATTTTACTTGGGATTGGAATAAAAACTTTAAAAACAAGTAATGTACAATATATTAAATGTTTCTTCTTATTGTCTTCTCTCTTGTTCACAGATTCAGTATTTGTATGACCATGCCTTGAAGAAGTTTTCTATTTATGATACCTAAGCATAACATTTAAATTCCTTCCAATTTGAGTTTCTAAATGAAAATGTGACCATAGTACAGAAGCTAAGAAATGCATGTTTCCTTAAACACAGCTAAGCTAAGCTTCCAATAAATTGCATGTTGTATTTAACTGTGGAAGACTCTGAAAAGACATTAGATAACAATGTTCCGATATATCAAGATTGAGATTAACAACTGCAAAAATTATCTTTCTAGGGCTGCAAGTGCTGGATTGGTATATCATGTTAGCACTTCTGACATCTGAAGCTGTGATTTCCATGCTTTAAAATAAAAATAACAGGATTGATTTAGCTTACTATTTGCACGTAAGGAGAGGGCTCGACTTCCCTCTTCCTCACACATAAACACAAACAGTCCTATTACAAAACACTTGACAGTTTTCATTGTCTTGTTAATATTGTAACCACATCTTTCTGCAACTTAACAGACTTCTGTAATTTGGAATTCATTACAATTTGTGTTGCTAATTAAAATTTTGTCTGGTGAATTATTTCTGTAAGAAAGACTATTTCTGTAAGAAAGATATTTTTTTAAGCTGTTGAGTGAAATATTTTTTTAACTGACATAAGATCTGTCTGGTAAAGAAGAACATACCTTCACTTCATGAGAAAGCTCATACAATAGTATCTATGTCAAATCTATAAAGATAGTAAAAATCTAAAAGGTCTCAATGGAAAGTTTTTTATAAAAATGAAAATAAATTTCAAATAAAGGCATCTGAACAATATAATTTTTTAAAATGTTACTTTTTTCATCATCAAAAGAAAAAAATAACAGTGAGATGTTTCATAAGCATAAAATACAATCTATAGCCAATAATACAACCAGGAATGTTAATGGGAAAAGTACAATATAAGAGGTTGAAGAAATATGGAATATATTTAATGATTGAAACATATATAATTGTCAGAAGCAATAAGAAAACACTGTAAAAGCAGTTCCTTTATTCACTGGTCACTTGCTACCACTATTTCATTGCATCACAGCCTTTCACAACAATCCTAGGGATCTTGTGGCTAAAGAGATTTGAGTGTTTATGACAAGCCACTCTTTCTTAAGTACTCAGCAAGGACTAACAATTTTGTTTTGTGGTTTAAGCAAGGATAGACCTTCCATTTAACCTTTGCATCTGAACTAGAACCTCTAGTGACGTTATGCATGACTTCATGACTAGCAGTCAGAAGAGAAAATGTAGTGCTCAGCCCTGCCTGCAACATAAGAGGAAGCTTTACCCTGGGAATAAGGCTGGGTTGTCATTGTCAAATCAGTATTTTGACCAGGGGTTGAATCCCACTCTCTGAATCTGACAGTCAAACCTGAGAGGATCGCCAATTGAAGACAGACATGCAGAGTTTGATCCTCACTGTGTTCGATATGTGGATGACTGCAGCTGCAGAGACATAAAGACACACTTGGATACATAGATGGACCTTCAAAGGCTCCATTCTGATAAAGTATATAACTGTACAAATATTGTGTTCCCCAAAGAACACAGTATACATACGCATTGAGTACCCAGGTACTCAATTGTTGGGTTTTTTTTCAGAGAAAAAATGAAAACAACAAATTCTGTAGGATTTTTGAAAATCAATTCACTGAATGATAAATTCCATTTATGGTACATTTGCTGAATTTATGAAAATACTTGCAATCTGTTATTCACACTTTCAGTCAATTAAGCTATTTAAATGATATATTTTAATTTCATTCCCAAGCCTTCCAAATTCTGTTGTCTCATATTTGATCCAAATAAAGACCGATACTTTATTTGTCAAATATATTTATTGTTCTCTAAACAGGACAAATGGTAACTTCTTTTCATTTATTTGTAGCAAGAGCTGAAATGGAGAATTTTTCCAGGTAAACAGTGAATAAGAAGATTCTAATGTTTCAGTATACCATTAAATAACAGTTATATAATTTTCCATTTCTTTGAAATGGACTGGTTTTCTAAATTAATATTTTGTATTTATTTTCCACCCTAGACTATCAGCTGAGCTATAACTTCCTGAAATGCTCAATGAAATAAGCTGATATTTGTAACTTTTATATCATACTGCATTACCAAAAGAAATGGTGGGGGTTTTTATTATTTCTGATTGTCTTTTTAAACATTTCCTGAAATCAAGTAGCAATATTTTTTTCTTGCATTGTCATATGAAATGGTGGCATACCTCCTCAAAGGCATTTTAATAGATGGAGCCATAATTTCAGATACTAATGTTAGAATGATCTTATTTCTAAGCACTGAATATATATTTCTAAGTAATCTTTAAGCACGAGCATTACCTCTGCCAGGGAGTAACATTGCCTCTTCACTCCTGTGGAATCTTCCTTGCCTGTAACCTATAGAAAGAATGATGTGTATTAAAGGTTAATATCATGCAAAAACATTCCTAAGAAAATAGCTGGATTCTGATATACTGGTTTCGAAGATGTTCCTGTTAAGGTTCACTACATTTATGCACTGTGCCTGTGCTTGCTTGTGCTTATCCAGTACCACTTGAGTATTGTGGTTGGTACAATGGCAATTCTACACATATGATTTTTAAAATAAGATAGTAATAAGACTCAGGTTCATGTTAAATCAAACTTGGTCATACCACAATATTCTATAAATATTTCTGAGCAATAGGTAACGAAAAGACCAAACATACATTGCAAGCTGTCTCCCTACTCCCATAAACATTTTGTAAACATGGATTTTCTTACAGAAGGCGAAAGGAGCGATTACCAAGGCATGGTTGAAGAAGTAGATACATGCATCAGGAAGGACAGATGGGACCAAATCTTGCCTCAAGGCTGAGAGAGCAGCTCAGAGAAAGGGGAGCATAAGGACAGCTCCCTAGGAGAAGATCATCACAGTACTTTGTGGGACTGACCAGGTTTCTTCTCCCTCCAGAACTGATGGCATGCACCCAAATCCTGAATAAGAGCCCTGGAAATGAAAGAAGATGCAGAACCTGGAGAAGTCTAACATTGAATCTGATAAAACAAGGCTACCAAGACTTTTCTTCATCACTTTAAACTTTGTGAAGTGTGTTGCAAAGGGATTTTTTCACTTACTTGCATTCCTTACTAGGCTCCTTCTATAGGAACCTACATGGTTAAAATTTTCTCAGCACTTACTTTTCTCAATAAAGAGCCAGCCCAAGGAGCAGGAGCATATCCAAGACTCTCAGCTATGGCTAAATCAGAGTCTAAGTACAGGTTCAGGCACAATCCACATTTTTCTGCAGTGTTTGGTTGTTACTGCTCTCCCTGTTACCAATTTGGTTGTAACTGCCACATTTGGAGTTTTGAGTGCCTGGATTCTAAAGTACCCTGTGGATTCCTATGCAAATGTCAAAAGCATACAGTGGAAATTTCCTTTCCTGAGATATTGTATCATTCACTGTGAACAGTGAAAATCAAAGCAACTCTCCCTTCTTGCATCAAACGAGTCTTTCCCTGTGTATCCAAATGAAAATCTCATCCTACTGGTGTTTGCATGTCTCAGAAAGCAACAAAAATCTCAGAGTAAATTATTGTCTGGAAGTGATAAAACAACAGAACAATACATCTGGTGTAACATCTAGTCTCTGCTTTCCAGTGGACAAAGGAGATTAACTGTAAGAGACTCTACCAAACTCTCTTCCTCCTGCACTGGACTCCTCACACCAGAGCTGTCCAGCAGCTGTCTGTGGACAGCATTTCTCTTTCAGAAAACCCATCCCCCTCTCAGCCCTGCTCTGCGCTGTGCCACCACACTTCTGCATCCTGACTCTCACAGAAGCTACTCTCCCAGGCTGTGACAGGGAGAGGGGCTGGCGCACAACTGCCTGAGAGATGCTTTTCAGAACTAGTGGTCTGAGAGCTGGTGACTCCGTGCCCTGCCCTAAAGGGAGGAGAATAACCACCGGACCTTGCCCAGGAAGTCTGTGGGATTCCATCTACTTGGTGTTTGCCCTGCAGAAGAAAGTTTTCTCAATAAAAAAGAAGGTGCAATAGGGCATATTATCATTCTTTTATAATGCTACTAAAGATCATTATGTTATGCTTTCAAGATCCCAACACAGTGGCAGGAGGCTGTACTCTGAATTAAATAAAGCATTCACTTCTTAATCAAAACAGGAATATATGCCCTGACTTTCACTAGAAAGTCTAACAATATGAACAAAAGAACACCAAAGCAGAGTTTGAATTATTCTTCTAACAAGGTAAAACAGTTGCATCTAGTTACATGAGAGACAATTAAATACAGCTCTCTTAGATAGGTAACTGTCTGGTCAAAAAATGACAACTTTGAAGTTGCTACCTATTTTCAGTAACATCCCACAAATCCATGTTCCAGTATTTTATTACTTAAGTAGAGGAAAGGCTTAGGCACTATAATGTAATTCTCTTGTTATTTTATTACTTTCCCATGTGAAATTGGGGGACATAATAGGAGTATGAACAAATATGTAGAGTAGGGTTATTCATCCCTACATGATTTTACTCCTTAAAACTGGATAAGTACTTTCCAAAAATTGTTTCCTAAGCATAAAATGCCTTGAGCAGCTTTAATTTCAGGAAAGAGCAATAAATCACTTTAATACAAGAAGCAATATTTGATTACTCTGCATTACCCAGTAGCCCCTTTACAATTATAATCCTTTACACTCTTATCAATGAATATATCACTCCTAACTCTAACCCCTCAATCACCCTCTCCCTAATCCACGCTCCTATTGTTTGGCAACAACGTTCCTTCTATTATTTAATATTAAATTATAGAGCACATATGTGATGTGATAAATTGCATTTATCATGCATCTTTTAATGCAGCTGCATTAATCATGTCTCTACTTCACTCTGCCTGCTAATCTATCTATGTCCAGGACTACTCAGTCCCATCCAAACCTTTAGGGAGAATTGAATAGGCACGATTAAAAATGGTACTCTTTTCCAAACAAGGAGTTTCATCACAGGAATCACACTGTCCCAAAGCTCAGCACAAACAACTTGAAGTCTGTAAAGGGTTTAAGAGTATGTTTTCTTATGAACCATGAGACTCCTTGAAGTTAAAACAGAGAGGCTTACATTTTCCACTGCTACAAGACTCTCCATTTCTAGCCCAAGGTTATTATCCATGATCTCAGACCCTAAAACTGACACATTTGATGCTTGTAAAATAGGTACTTCTAAAGGTCTTTAATATGTCTCAGCTGCTGCTTTCATTCCCTCCTAACCCTCCAAAGATAGACTTCTAATACACAATTAAAAAATACTGACCTTACAAGGCACAGGAATGTAGAAGATGGAACTGAAAAGAATTTTAGAACTCTCCAGAACATTTTAAATTGCAATATCTATGAATTATTTGTCCCACATGCTGTCTGTCCACTGGTACAGGGCAGCAGAAGCATTTTATTAGCATCCACTGGAGATAAACTGCCACATCTCTGTTGATCTCCCTGTACTGACTTTATTCCACACCATTAGATGCTCTTTTTTGCCTTAAATTCAATTCTTAAACATTTATTCAGAACTTAAACTCATTTTTAAAAAAACGTTATAGCCTTTTCTAAAAAAAAGTTACTGAGGTTGAAAGTGTTTCATGAATTTATACCAGAGTAACCAAGTTGCTATAAGATAAGTAGTGTGGGAAAGGAAGGAGAAAGAACTGGGCAAGAACCAGAAAAAATGTTGAAAACTTTGTTCCAAAATAAATTTTTGAAAAATCTTTTAGTTTGCCCAATTAAAAAAAATTTGTGTTAGAAAAGTCCATTCATATACATTTTTAAATCACAAAACTGTTCAATAAAAAAATGACACAAATATCATTGATAAATAGCAAATCATTTTCCACATTTTTGGGATAACTCAGACACTTAGAATGTTATTAGTCACAGCAGCTGGGAGTGCTTATGCCATTAGAACTAAACATATGAGCAAATGTTTTGTTGGATTGGGATTTATACATTTTGTGGATCTGTAAAGTTAAAGTAGTGCTTTAGGCATTCATATAGCCAAGCTGAAAGGTTGTTCGTGAAGTGCTGCTGTAACAGGATCAAGCCCTAACAGAATACCGTGCTCCTTTTGCCCCAGACCCATTGCTGCTGGGACAGACACCATAATAGTCCCTCTGACCATTCCTTACTGACTTGTTTCCACTTGCTTTTCTCCTCCTCCTCTTCCATCATTTCTCTTTCTTCTTTAAGTCTCTTCCTCCCCTCTTTTGCTCTCTCCCTCTAGCTTTTTTCCTGTGGTTCTCCAGTGAAGTTCGCCACTGAATGGTGGAATTGAAGAGCAAACACTGGTCAGCTACTAAAGCACATTTCCCTCATCCTCTAACTCTCTTTCTCTCACCATTATAAATTAAAGACAAGATGCTATTAACCCTTTAGGGTGTAGATTCAAGGGGAAGAGGGGATTAAGGAGGCTGTAGCCATGTCACTGGTACTCCCTCACATCTATACACAGAGAAGCAATTACACCTGCCTCAAACCCTCCTCTTTGTGCTCCTGCTACTTTCCCTTGATATCATGGGATCCTAGTGTTTGAAAGAACTTCCTCCTCCAAGGTATTGGGATTTTGTTCACTGCAGTCAAGTCAGTTTTCATAACTTTTTGTCCAAAAAAATGAACAAGAAATCAAAGTGATATCTTACTTGCATAAAATGGGGGTAAGAGCTTAGAAAGTTTACTGCTATTTCTCTCCTGTGACTTCACTGGCCCCACTCCACCATGTACCAATTTTTCCTTTCACTAAGACAAAAAAATACTTAAAATTCTACACATATCCTTTCTAATTCCTGATCACTTCCATATCTCACCATATTTTCTTTCCCTGTTCTATCAAACAGTGACTCTGCCTTGTGGGTTGGAGAAATACTCACTCCATGGCATGTCAGTCAGCCACAGAAAGTAAG
This sequence comes from Pseudopipra pipra, assembly GCF_036250125.1. Taxonomy (NCBI): domain Eukaryota; kingdom Metazoa; phylum Chordata; class Aves; order Passeriformes; family Pipridae; genus Pseudopipra; species Pseudopipra pipra. The sequence goes on along the minus strand of NC_087549.1, from coordinate 36,099,260 downwards.
TATTCAGGTCAAAAAACATTTGCCTTAGGGGATTCACATCTCAGTAAGACACTTGAACTACTTCATCTCCTGGCTGCTGAAGTACCTTTCTATTGCAAACTTCTCACGCATGTTCATTTCCAACTTCTTATGTACGTCCCTTTCCACCCCTTATACATCAATTGTGGGTGGTAATGCAGCTTATTTAAAACACGTTTTTATCATGTCTCAGAACTGAAAGTCTGACTACCCAGATACAGTTCCCATCAGGATCAGAGTTACTACCCACTTCTGTTTCTAGAAATCCATCTGATCTATACTTACAGATAGTCAACAACTGGTCCTGATGGTCTCGTGCCTGTTAGGTCAGACTGCATGTTGCCATCAGGTCCAGCTAACACATCAGACTGTTTCAGCAAAATTAAAACATTGAAAGCAGTGGAAAAGGAATTCAATGGCAGAGTTCAGGCCATGGAGCTATGGGAGATCATGGGAAAAGGATTCACTTGAACCCCAGCTCTGAAATACATTCAAAACCCATCTGCAACTAAATATAGAGCCATTCAAACAATACTGCTGGTTGTTAACTCTCCACTAGCTCAAAGTACTGATTTTTTTTCATTGAGGACTCCCAATGAAAGGAGATAGGAAAGTTAAGAGAAAAGAAGAAAAAACCCAGAAAATATCAGACACCCTCTTTTCTAAAGCACAACAGAATTAGCTGTTGTCCTGATACATTATGGCCACTCACAGCCTTAATTATGAGAAATCATTTCAAAAAGAAGTAACAGATTTAACTTTAAAAAAAGCTTCAAAGCTTTACCAACAGCAGGAGACCTTCTCTTTAATTGGGAGCATGTATCTGAGCAAAACTAAAACTATTCAGTAAAAGTAGATTTTGAAACTGCCTAAATATAAAAATTATTGAATTAGAATTATTAATATTCACATTTTCCATTGTTTTGATGCTAAAAAACCTAGTCAAAGCTTTATACTCTTTTCATTATTGCCATACATTTGGACTGAGGCAGTGCCTAGGCTCCCACAAAAACAGATCCTTCCCCTTTCAACAGTAAAAACATCTCCGTCCAAAAAATCTTGCAGAGTAAGCCAGCAGACAACAACTAGATAAAGGCAGAGAAATGGGAGAGCATATGGAAACAGTCAGCATGACAAGTGGCAGTCTCAGTTTTGGCTCAACTCTCACCATTTGCAAATCCTTTTCATCCACCAGCCTATCTATGTAGCAATAACCAGAGGTATTATTAACAGGTTAGCATCCTCTACCTGCTTGAATTTATCATCCAGGGATGAGAAAGAAACAATGCCAGTAAGAACCTCATTTCGTTGCCTTTATAAAAAAAAAAAAAATTGTTGCAAATTCCCAGGAAATAAACTGAAAGCAGAAATTTAAAAAAAAATGGACATAATTTTTTGGTGGAATAAAAGGTTGATTCTCACAAATACAAGAAATGTGAACTTTATTGAAAGAACACTCCAGTTAAATATATTTTAAAGTCTCTAATGCAAAGTGTAAACTAATACACAAATGAAAGCAGTTTCATTGTACTTAAATAAATATCTCTTGCTTCATCCTTTGAGTCAACTGGATTTCAAGTTACCTTAGGGAGCTTGGATTTAGGAACCACCAATGTTTTAGATATATAGATTTACCAAGTTACATTAGAACAAATCAAATGCATATGGATGAAAATGCACATAGATAAATTCTCATGAGGATCTAAGAACAATACAGGATTTTTCAAGCAATACAACCTCAACCTCTGTTGATATGAAACATTCGTTTTCTACTTGAAATGTATCACAGGCAAATAAATCATTAGAAATATGAAGACTTATTCTATGTAACAATCACAATGAAACCCATTTAATGAGATTTCACAGCACGAAGAAAAGTTGCCCCATTCCAGTTCAGTCAAAACATGCCAGCCAATCTTGAAAAGCTATTAAAGAAGATGAAGATGGTATCTTTTTATCCCACTACATCTCTGAAAGCTGACATGCTTTTCTCTTCAATTTTAGGGAGCAGTAAGAAAAATTAGAGGTACCTAACTCTGCATAAAATTGATTTGAAAATTATATCTTCATTAAAAAAATGAAAATCTTAGAAATTTCTGAGAAGTTGCAAAATAGAAAACAGGGAAATTATTATTATGTTATTGTTAGTAGCACCGTAAATCATACTTTTATTAATATATTAACAATGTGACTTTCGGTTTCCAAAGTGAGAGTATTTTAATTTTCCCTTCAGGTAACTATTGAGGAAAAAGAATTAAATGTAAATAAATCAGTAATGTAAAAGGATTTTGTCTTGCACTTAAGTAAGGACACTATGAAAATGTCTGTCTTTTTCCTAATTAAAGGTTTGTCTCTCCTATAAGAGTAGTCCCAATTAAGTTTTACCTGACCTCAGCACAAGTAGCACCACTCACTACAGTTGGGACTGAAGTGGGTAGCATTATACATGTATTTAAAATTAAACATAACATTAGCTTTTTCAATCAGGTTGTTTGTGTTATGACTATCTATGCCAGCAGCCTTATTTTGGGTAGTTACTAACTATCTGCTTTCTTAAAGTAGTGGTGGAGTACAATGCACATTCCCCAGCTCAGCTATGTGCCATTGCTTTCATTCTCTCCAGTATGAAAAAATTGAGACCCTTTGACATGAGAAACGAAAGACATCACTTCAATAGCCAGTTTAATATTTGGATCTCTGAAGCAAGGAAAGTGTGGGGAGGTAGCAGTCAGCTCTCTGCAGGCATGATTTCCCAAACCATGCCTTTCACCTCTCATTTCTACTTGCACATGTGCCTCTATCAGGACAGTGGGTGAGTGAGTCAAATGCAAAAGGACCAAACCAAGGAAAAACTATTGCTTTGCTCCTGCTCACTGTGCAGCCACATAGGACTGGTGCATCATGGTTGGGGAAGTGATGGCAACAGCCTCTCAAGGGACGTCTCCAAGGACCCTCACAGTCCTGTCACAGGCCTCTGTGGCAGTTTACTTTCATCCTTTAGTTTTAAATGCTGTTTTGACCTTTGGAGGACAGTGGATGAATGTCTGTGACCGTTATAGGGATTTGGAAATCTAAATCATCCACACTTGAAAAACACCCTTTGTTTCAAGAACAGAGGTGCTTCTGAGATGCCCATGTGAGAGCAGTTTATTGCACAACACAGATAAATGACATTTTCAAACTGGTTCCGGGTGAGGAACATATTCATTGTGTTCAGCTCTGCACTGTGAGGAGTGCCTCCTGCCTTAACCCTGCTCATCTTTACCATCACATAAAAATACAACGTATCAGCTGTGCAGCTGTAACCAGGTGTCCTAAGTGACAGCCCAGCGGGAAGAACAGCCTTTATTTGTCACCTAAAGTTAATGGAGTAAATTCAGAGACCCCCTCCTTCCTGCCTTTCTCCTACAAAGAGGACTCAAGGCCCTGATTAATATGCAGCCCTATTAACTCTAGTGGCTCTAAGGAGGTGGTGACTGAACGGGAAAATTAATGACCTCCTGTCCAGGACTTGCCCCTTGCTTCAGAGTTAAAATAAAAATTGCAGTCTGAAAGGAAGCAGAATTTTTAAATATTTAACTGTAAACTGGTGAAGTAAACACATGCTAGAAATGGCAGCTTTGATAAAACTCAGTTTTCACTCTTCTTGTTTAATTCAGTTTTATCTAGTGGTGCCTCAGCCAAGTTGTTGCTTCTTTCACCCTCATCACTCAGACCTCAAGCATAGAAAATATACTTTTTTTCCCCATGCCCTAGAGGACTGGGTTTTGTTTGGTAATGTCACACCAACCAGGAAATAAAAGAGACCCTAGCTGAACAAAATGTATAGCGAAATAATATCTATTTAAAAAGCACTCCAAAACAAAAACCTCTAAGAAAAAGATAAACAAAAGAACGACCCCCAAATACCCATCTCACCTTCTAAACTACATGCTGCAGGTTATGAAATCACAACAATCGCATCCAATTCACTTGTTAGGAAAGAAGGACCTGTAAGAGATAAGCTTGATGCTTGGCTTTTCCCAGAACCCTCCCATTGTCCTGCGGCAGTGAAAACAAAGAGCAATGGGGGGGGGGGGGAGGGGGGGGAGGGGGGGGAAGGGGAATAAAAAGAGAGAACAATGCCTTTTCAATCTGCCATTTTAACTATTTTAACTAATATTATGAGTGGTGGTGGCTAGGATTGCAAGTACATGCTACTGTGACTCCTTCACAGAATTCTTAAAACATCATATACTTAGCATCTTTCATTTGATGTGTGATGTTTTTCTCTAGCTCTCAGGTAAAATGCAGAGGCCAAATAAGCCACCCATCTGCAGCAGTCGTGAATTCAGGATTTTCTTTAAAGATTCACACCAAACACAAACTTACCTAATTTTACTTTAGTCTGTCCCTATCTGAAGAGTGCTCTAAAACCAAAGACTTGAAGAAATTTGCATGGAATATTTAATTACCAAATGGCCATCCTTCTTTAAATTGCAGTATCAAACCCTCATCTGCACTCAACATTGTGATTGTGTGACTGTCTGAAACAGTGATTACCCATTCCCAAACAGTGGGTTGTCAGAAGTAGCTTCACAGAAATACAAGAAAGAGTTACAGCCCCTTACTCATTTCTCTTTAGGCATCACAATGGAAAACAAAGTCAGAATTTCCTCCATTTAAAGTTAAATCTCTCTTCTTTTCACACACCTAGCTTAGTTCTTGTTATCTTGTTTGTTCACCTATTACACACTTCACCAATTCTTCTTCAGTAAACTGTGGTTTTCACTTTTGTTCTATATTCCACAGGTTATATTCACTTACCATCTTTCACTTTTCAAGTCTCACATCCTGCATTTGCCCGGAGTAGTGCATAGAGGCTATTCATTCACTCATTTTGGTAGACAAAACACACTGTCTTTCTACTTCCATAACAGTACACTTCAAATAGCTCTTTCGGGTTTAATAAATACCTGAAGCAGAACATCCCTAGTTTCATAAGGATTCCTCTGCACTATAATTGATTACCTTGGAATAATTAGCACCTATGAGAGGTAGAATAGACATTTCTTCTATAAACTTCTCTGGGAATAAATCACCATCACTTACAATATAGCCAAAAAAACAAGCTACCTGGCAATTAATTGACTGGCAACAGAAAACTAATATACACCTGCACTTAAAACAGTGGCATAAGCTCTTCCATCCTCACCTCAACTCCACCTCATGCCAGGATTCAGCTGTATGGGATATTGCCAAATAATTTCCACTTCCACATTACAGTTGTGTTTGGAAAATGCATTACATTTGCTGTTAACCCTCTTTTCAATGTCATTTAGCAAATACTCAAAGCAGCATTATTAGGATGAATAATTATGAATTATCCTTTGTTTAGGCCAGTCTACTTTTGCTTTTCTTGAAATATCAATTTATTTTGCTTTATTGTAAAATAATGAAATGAACACAGAAGTAAGCACATGTAATAATTCAGAGATACCCAATGGTGCTAAGCTCTAAAAATATCAAGTACAAAACAATAAAATGGTTGTTTTGAGTCATATAGGTATTTTGGGACTAAGTTCAGATAAGACTTCCATGGTCAGTCTCCATTTAACTGTTTACTTAGGATCTTGGACAACAATAAAACAATTTAAATAGGATGATGTGTGTAGCTGTACTGATGTTGATCACCTTGGTGCATTTTAAGGAACTGCAACATGAGTCGCTAAATCCTCATATTTTTCTTCCAACATTTTTATTAATACAGGGAAATATAAAAGTTCAACTAACACATGAAGACAGATATCCTGTTCTTCTTTATGCTCATGTAATACCCCATTATAATAACAAACAATTAATTTTCTCTCTCTCTTACTTCAGCTAACAAGGTGTGCTGGTGAATTGAGTTCTCTACACCAGTTTTACAATGGTCTAACTCCTTGAACTGTGGTGTAAGGAGAATCTACTTTAGCAAGTTTTAATGTTGCATGTAAAAGGAAAGATTTGAGAGAGAGAGGAAGGGACAGAGCTGCTTTCATTTCTAATCCATGTTTTATTATCTAGTCTAAACATGTTAATCAAACAAATCCAAACTGCCCTCTGTTTGCCAAGAGAAGGGCTTGTGAACACCATGGACTCTCTAGAGCAGAAACGCCTTTTCTGGGGCTGCAGGGGGCTGCAAAGATCTGAATGATCAGCTCTTTCTGGCTCAGGCTCCTGATTCTTAACTGGATAATTTACAGAGAACACAGAAATTATTCAAATATCCTGACAACCAAGAGAGAGTCAAAATTAGGTCTGCTTTTCAAGTCATTTCTTCTTCTCAGGGTTAGAAATTCCCTTAGCCTTTCTTCTGTTAAGGAAAATTTTATTCAGGTTCAGAAAAAGAGCTCTCAGTGAAGACCTATTCACTGTTCTTTTACTGTGATGCAGTTAAGCAACCATCTGCCCATCCTCTATTACTCATTTAATTTATACAGCACAGTACATTTACTTATATCTTTTCTGTCTGAACAGTTTTCATTTTAATGTCATTATAACCTGATTTTTGCCAGTCATGAGTTCAGTCTCAGCTGGAAAGCATGCACTTTCCTCCTCTGTTGCCTGCTATTTTCCTCATTTCAGTCTTCTGTCAATGCTATTTTACTAACACACAAAACAGGATATATGATTAGAATTAAATAGCAACATTTTAACATTTGTTTCACTATTACATAAATGTTAGGTACATCCTAGAATTCAGCTGGCAACATACATCACCTGCAGAGCCACACATTTGCTAAATATTTAATGGAGAAAGTATTACATGCCTTTTAAAGCATATTTTTTTACCTGTGTGATTTACACTCTATATAATTATTGTTTTTTGGTTTGTATTTTTTTAAATACAGTCGTTTTTTCTTTCCTTTTAAAACAAATATCTCCATGTCACTCTACTTAGCAGCTGTATTCAGTCATAAAAGGGCCACTTGGTATCAGAAAACTCATACATATTTGCCTAATAATGCCTTTTAAGTAATCTGCCCCTTTGTTAATGGCTTTTTTTTTTAACCAGCCATACACTAGGAATCAAAATTAGCATCTAAATGAGGATGTTTTAAACGCATGCCTAGGGGTTGCAGTTTTCACCTTATTTTTTTTTAATAGTTTACCATGTTAAATTATGTAAAATAGAAATGGTTTTTTAGTTTTTAATGAGCTAATGTAGACCTATCAACCCTCTCTCCCTCCTCCCCCCACTTCTCTGCTTAAAGAGTCCACAAACTGCTTTGCAGGTATGAAAAATGGCCATGAAAGAGAAAACCCAGTGTCAGCAGGCACAACATATCCCTTCCTCCCCAGCAGCAACGGCACCACTGCATGAAGGAACATTTGTTTGAAGTCCTTACTGAAATGGCCCCATTCCCTATTAATCGCTTACAATACATAAAAAGAAGCAACTATTTTTATATTTAATTTCAGGAGAAGAGATTTTATTACAGCTCCTTTTAAATTGGTTTTTCATTTAATTATAGGGAAAGATTAAAGAGAACTAACAATGTGTGCTGTGGCATGGCCAAATGATGATTGGAAAGGGGAAGGAGAGATGCTCACCATCTGCAAGAAGTGAGAGGAATTACAGGGTGATAATCTGAAATTGAGATAGCCCAGCCCACAGGAAGAGGAGAGAGAGTTAGTCTCTAGTGTAGAGGGGATGCATATCCCTTACCTGGGGAGGCCTACAGGTATCACCACCCTCCTCTGAGGGCGGTTGATTCCGCAGGGCAAAGGTGTTCAAGTGCAGCATCTGACAAGCAGAGGAGTAGACTGAAAAGGATCCGGACCTGTTAACTTCACATAACTTCACAAGCCAGAAACCTGAGAGAGAGCTGGAATCCAACACAAAACAAACCTCTAAAATTAACAGAAACTAGTGACATGTGGGGTTCCTACTTAAGCTTCTGTGTAATACTGCTGCAGTAGTTAAAACTACTCGTGTTCCCTTTGCCTCCTTCAGTTTACTGAAAAATCTTCAGTGGTGTCACATGCACAATCAAAACAAATTCCTCAAAACTGAGTCAACAACAAAACATCTCTGTTGCTGTTTTAATCCTCATGAAGATGATTTCACAGAGGAATCATATCCCCTGACAACACATCTCCTAATGTAACCCAGGACACCATTAGCCATGTTTGCTGCACATTTTTCTGCATGGTTACATGACTGGCTCACGTTCAACTTGGTGTCCACCAGGACCTCCATGGTCTTTTCTGCAAAACTCTTTTACAAATCAGTGGGTTCTAGCATGTGCTGGTAGCTGGGATTGTTCCTCCCCAGGTGTAGGACTTTGAAGTTTTCTTTTGAATTGCGTGATGTTTATGTCGTTCCACTTCTCCAGCCTGTTGAGGTCCCTCCGGATGGCAACATGACCGTCTTGTATGTCAGCTACTTTTTCAACTTTTGTGCCATCAGTGAGCCTGCTAAAAGTGGACCCACTCAGTCCCATCACCCAGATCATTAATGAAGGTATTGAACAGGATTTGACCCAGTATTGACATCTAGGGTACACCACTGCTTACTGGCCTCCAATAAACTTCATCCTACTGATTAAGTCCTCTGGATCCAGATGTTCAGCAAGTTTTCAGTCCACATCATTGCTCACCCATCCTATAATTCATCAGTTTATCTCTGATCATAGAATAATAGAGTGGTTCGGGTTGGAATGATCATCTAGTACCCACCTCTGCTGTGGACAGGGTCACCTTTCACTAGACCAGGTTGCTCAAAGTGCCCAACTTGGCCTTGAACACTTCCAGGTATGGGGCATCCAAAACTACGCTGGCCAACCTGTTCCAGTGTTTCAGCACCCTAATTTCTTCCTCATATCCAAGCTAAACCCACTCTCCTTCAGTTTAAGGCCGTTTCTCATTATTCTATAACTACATGGCCTTGTACAAAGTCCCTCTCCAGCTCTCCTGTAGTCTTCTTCAAGGTCCTGAAAGGCCGCAACATCCCCCTGGAGCCTTTTCTTCTCCAGGTTTAACAATCCCAATTCTCTCAGCCTTTCCTCATAGGAGAGGTGCTCAGTCTAATCATGATGATCTTATGGGAGACAATGTCAAAAGCCTTACTGAAGCTAGACAATATTCGCTCTCCTCGCCTCAACTACCGAGCCAGTTTTTCCATTGTGAAAAGTTATCAGGTGGGTCAAGTGTGACATTCCCTTGGCCAGTCGATGCTGACTACTAATTCCTAATGCCTGCCCTGTCCTTTATGTGCCTGGAGATGGTTTCCAGAATTTGTTCTGTCATCTCCCTGGGGATTGGAATAGGCCTGTAATTCCCTGGGTCCTCCCTCTTGCCCTTCTTGAAGATAGGAGTGACATTTGCCTACCTCAAGTCCTCAGGCACTTTTTCATAAAGTTTGAAGATAAACAAGACTGGCCTAGCAATGACATTAGCCAGCTCCCTCAATATTCATGGGTATATCCCACTGGGGCCCATGGATTTATATTTGTTTGTTTTGCTGAAGTATTTGGTGACCTGATTCTCTTCCACCAAGGGCACAGTGACTGTTATGACTTATAAATATCATCAACACTTTATTACAGGAAAAAAAATAGATGAGAGGGTGTATCTGCTTCCTCTGTTCCCTTGGACTTCCATGATTTTTTCTCATAAACACTGATTTCCAAACTACTATTCATAACCTCCTGTAAGACTTCTGATTGTATGATTCACTGCAGCAAGCAGCTGATTTCCTTTTCTCTGCTTCTTTCTGTAGTCCCTCTGGATGGTCACATGGACCTCAGTGTTATTTTCTTCAACTGTTTTGCTTCTTTATTCTGTGTTTGGCACTTCTGATCTGTTCCTAAATGTTTTCAGACCAAGGGAAAATGTTTCAGCTCTCTCACCATCACTGGTGAGCCTACCATCACTGAAAAAAGGACAAGAGTTGGAACCCAACAAAGAGCTCCAGTCAAGTTTTCAACCAAAATAAAAGCACACCTCAAGACTCACTGGCCTCACAATAGAAAGCAGATATCTCAAGGCAGTATCTGGTGATGAAGGTACGTAAATATTCCCATTTATAAATCAGACAGGAACTAGGAGAGCAGAAAATGCATAAGGGATCGAGACATCTTTAAGTCCTTGGCTCACTAGTGCAAAGGGACGACTAGCTTATAGTCACTTAATTTGCAGATATTTTCTCTTGCATAAACTAAGGTCAAAAGACCTAATTTATAAATAAAACCTTCAACAAAATATAGATAAAGCAACCCTTCTGAGATGTGATTGAATCAATCATATTTCAGGAGACACCATATGGATACATCTTTTCTTCTCTGTCCCTGATTTCTCTTCACTCGTATAAATGTATTTGTTCTACAAAGGGTCTAATGATGTAAGATATAAATATTTGTAATATTTCTTTATGTACTGTCAACGCAAGTAGAAGAGTCTGTGTCCTTCCCTTAGAAAAGCTAGTGGAGGAGCAATCTGTGCTGTACAGACTAAGGCCTGTTCATGTCCAAGAGCACAGGAGTGGCCAAACAGAGTTCTGTGGTTTTTCTTTATACAGGGTTCAGTGTTGCTGGGATATTTGGGGAAGGAGGAGGGAGAAAAGCTTTAACGTTTTAATTTTACTTTTATGATTAATGCCAAGAATACCTAATCTTTAAGGTGGACCATTCTTCTCAACATGGCAGAAAACCAGATAAGTTGTATATCAGAAGCAGGCAAAAAAATATAATTAGGTCATTAGTAAAACCACCTGTTTAAATGAATATTTTGATATGTGGAGAGACTTTAATACACAGGATAGGCCTTCAGTTGTCACTTCCACAACCTCTTGAGAGAGGAGTACAGACAAGGATAACAGGATCTCATTGCCATTTTAAATTCATTTTTACTTAGATTCAATGAACTTCCAGATGTTATTCAGTGTATCTGAATCATGGAGGAGTTGGATATTGGATGTAATATGCACCTGAAACAAAACTGATCAATAGACTATCAGGCAGGCAGTAAGCACTAGTAACACTAGCTCTGCTAGGCATAGCTACACCATGGCAACTAAAAGCAAAGGGTGTAAGAGTTACTCTGCTAGTTCAGATAAAAGATTCATCAGTGTTCTGTAACAAGCACATGGGAAAAGCATGAAGAACATAACATGTAGTGATATGTTCCCATCCTCACGTTAGCAATCTGCAAATTAGGCATTTCAGAGGCAGGAAAACTTTGTGTTCATCTCTCAGTATCTGAACAATTTCCAAGTAGATAAAAATGATAAAAAATACGATTGGAGAAAATTGAGGTGTTTCTCCTCATGCTATTGGACATAGGAACCACTAATGCTGTTCGCCACCACATGAAATGTGGGATGTCCTATCCAGGTTTTTCCTAGCAATAGAAAAGTGCCAGCATAGCCTTTGGGGACTTGGCTATTTTGCAGGAGCTCTTGCCTACAGTCACTCTACCCTGACATGCAAATGATTGCAAGAGTGTGTCAATGCAGTGAGCTATCATATAAGAGCAGCAACAGAATATTTCATTTCACAATAGTTGTGGTTGCCAATATTACCATGGAGAAAACATCCTAACAATTTTTTCATCAGACACATATCTTGGAAATAAACTATGCATTTCAGAAAGGCATTCATTAAATCTCAACATTTCACATTATTGGGGAATGTGCTAGCCCCCATGGTAAACTTTTCTGTTAGTTAACTGTTTTCAATATCTAGTAATTGATACTTTTTTTTGCAGTGTTCACTAATTCTACGTTTCCATTTATTTTTATTGACCTTTCCTTTTTTATCTATTATGGGTAGAATAAATCAAGTAGGGTATCACAGGACTAACCAAGACAAACTGAAGTTTAACTCAGGAATAATCCCATTTAATTAGAGACATAATCACCTTAAATATATGCCCTTCATTATTGTAGTATCAAACAAGGCAGAATATTCCATCAGAATTTACAACTTTGTTGATAATCCTTTAAACTGATAAAAATTTTAAATGATTGCTAATAGCTAAGTACAAATTTTTAAACTTTTCATTTAGATTCTTACCATATGTGTATTTTTAATTTCCTTTGGGTTTTCTCTTAGTTTTTTTCTCTTTTTATCTGTCACATTTTAGAAATTGTGCTTACTTACTCCTTATGCTAGGCTTTGACTTCATCTTATGTATTTCTAATAACTATTTTATGGTTAGTTTTTAATCATTCCATTTTCTTTTCTCAAATCTCTGTTCTCTACATTTCTCTAGATGTAAATCCGCTTTTCTTCTCTGTTCATTCCCTCAATTATATTTCTTTTTGTTATTTTCCTTCCCATTTTTTTTCATTTCATATCTGATATTTCATTGCATATGCATATGACAAAGTAAAGTAGATTCATGGAAACTATTTCACTTATATCCATCCTCTTACAGCAGCCTCATGCTATCTACATTAAATGAAAAGTGTAAAGAAGCAAACCATAATAACCTCTGTATTTTCAAAGATATTCTCTTCACTAGTAATTCAGCTTTAGGGATGTGTAAAACATTTACTGGATGTGCTGTGTGGGACAGTAACAAAGCCTTTGTTATTTGCTCAGCAGAGTAATTATACTTTTCAAGGACTGTTTTCTGACTGCTGCTGTTCCTCTATATTTGGGGGGGGGTTACACCTTTCTAAGGTTGCTCTCTTTTTGCTTAAATATAAGTATTTCAAAGTGTTCATATCCTTAATATTGGAAACTGGAAACAAAACACAAGTACAGCAACACTTTGTAAAAAACATGGTCTACAGAAAAGTTTACTTTGATCCAATTAAGGCTCTACAGAGTGAAAGAGACTGCATTTCTGCAAAGACACCTTTATGTGTCTCTTATATAGTTTAGATCTATTTTTAAATAGTCATGACTTGGTGTCAAGAAACTGTAAGTTTGTATCTGCCGTTATGCTTAAATGTCTTCTTAACTGTGCTACTGACCCTAGAGCTGCCATATTTCTGCCTAGCATTTACAAAAATTATGCATCTTCTATCTAGACCAAAACGCACACAATAGAAGAGAGTACATCTAGGAAAACCCAAACAGATGGTAGCGCTGGCTATAGCTGGCCATGTTGTGTCACCCCAGTCCACTCCAACTGAGAAGTAAAATGTCAGATTAAGCCACTTCCATCAAGGTTTAGGTATGAGGGAAAGAGATGGACCTTCAGGATACCAGCAGACTTGTTTATTGTCAGGCCCAACTTTAGCAATCCATTAAGTATATTCTAAGCTTCAGGCATAAGAACATGAGAGGTCCCATCGATCGCATAGGTCTATGAGTCCAGCTTAAAGTTAAGCATATATTGAAATATTTTGTTCAACAAGGATAGAATTATTGTTCTGTTTAAGGCTGCAGTGTGTGCAAACTTCTTAGTGAAGCTTAAGTCTCTGGATTAGTACCTGTTTTATTTAAGTGTTTAAAAATCTTTATGTAGTCACATAGATGTCAATCATTCCATTCATATGCTTACTGCTAAGCATGTATGGAAATGGTTTCTTCAACTGGCACTAACACATAACCCAACCCAAGCTGCGTTATCACTAAGCACTGTGATCTCAATTTACCTTCTCAGTGCTAAGCATTAGCAGAAGTACTTTAGAGTTCATGGCTGTACATAAATAAAAACAAATCAAAAGCAAAACATATTGAGGAGTCTTCCAACCAGGCCAGGATCTCTTTTGTCAGTGGTTCTGTGTCTGTCTATTCAAGGTAGTGATTTGTATAGCACAACTAACACTCTGAAAACATCTGACCCACAACACACCTGTGAGGTAAATATCACATCCAGCCTATGAGTATGCTGTCTGAGGCCAGAAATCAATATCTGATAGTCCATAAAGGTGAACATGAAGTCAGCAGCTGTTCACAGTTCTTCTGACTTAAACCATCAAACTGAATAGTCTTTTCGATTTCCAATATTCCGCCATAGAAAAGCCATCAGTTCAAACACACAATTTTTTTGCTGGTTCAAAGGTTATAAGCATTAATAATCCATCTGAATTCTACATGCTTTTATTCAATTCCTGACCTAGTTAATAGTCTCAGATACTGCATTGACACTACTTAGTACTGAGTATTATGGCATGGTGAGCAGTCCAGGAAGTACATGCCTGAAGATATTACTTGGAAATTAAGGGATAAAAAACAACTAAGGTAGGCACAATATCAGTAAGATATCTATACTCTGGACTTCATCTGTACATGTTTATATTATTTCAATATCATATCTTAAATTCTGCAATTTTCCTGTTGTCCAATATGAAGTTTTTATATTGCCCAATATAAAGCTTTCTCAGTCAATCACCTAATGCGTTAACAATTTTTTAATAGGAGGGACATGGCATCCTTATTGTACAGGTAAAACTTGAAGCATAATGAAAAAAATTACAGGTTACATTGCAATCCTGCTTCTTAACAAAGCACAGGCCATTAGTTTGTCAGTCTTCTGCTTTAGCCACCAGATTTCTGCCTTTCAAATACTTTCTTTCAACATTCATTAGAGGCAGAACATGCAACCTTCTTTATTCTTTTGCTTTCTTTTTGCACTAACACCTCCTCTCCAGCCTTTCCTGCTTACTCCCACCATGCCTTATTGTTTGGGGAATAATTTATATTGATTAATACAAGTTTTCTGCATGCAATAAACAGTACAAGAAAATCAACCTTACATTGAAGCTTTACAATGTAGTGTTAATAACCCTACTGGCTGGAAGTTAGCCAGCTAGCTAATCATTACTGCATAAGCATAGGCACCTCACAGCATGTCATGTCTCTGAGGTGCTAAACAATAGATTTGTTAATCTAGTATGAAACTAGTATGAAAGCACTACCAGTTCACTTTGCTTTACTACTACTTCAAAATCTTCCCTAAGCTTTTCTACAAATCTCTTACATTGCAGATACATTTAGTGGGTTTTGGTTTACAAAACAAGTCTGAAAAAATTGATGTAGGAATGAATACCGTTTTGCAGTATAATATATATTATTCCATTCATTCTTTTCACTTGTCTTCTTCTGTGATTCTTCCAAGTGGAAAAGCAGAGAGTTACAAAATTTGTGTTGTGGGGCTTTTTTAATTCCCACTTGATTCCAAAATGTCTCTCTTACTTATTTAGTAATTGTTATGTAATAATTTTTTTTGTAAACTGAAGTTTCCAGTTTGTCATCAAGCACATTAGATGACAATTACTTGTACTTAACTATAAAAATACCTGTATAGCAATAAACTAATTTCTCTTATCTCCATAATCAATGGCATGATAAAACCAACCATTATTCATTGTTGTTTTCAGTCATGCTGAGCTAAGAACAGTCCACTTGTACCTAGGAGAAAAAATCAGAGTGATCTGAAAGACATATAATTTAAAACATATGATGATTTTACTCTTTTTGATAGTAAATTTGGATGAAAGAATATTTTATGGAATTTGCAAACCAGTCGTCAATAACATTTTGCTACCTTTGTAAGAAAATAATACTTTAATATAAATATAATAAATAAAACAATTAATACTTTCTTTTTGCAGAATGCAATGTTCACTATACCTCTGCTTTTTATTACTAACGGCAGATGGGGAAAAAAAACAGAAAGGTCACTGAGATCTCATCTTCTAGTAAAGCTGCCTTTACTGCTCTGCTCAATCTATTTCAATTTATTCTAGACGTGTTTCTCATTATGGTCAGTTGAAGTCAAAGTTTAGCATTGGGTAAGATAGGACACATATCTATGGCTACTTGCTAAATTCAGGATAGAGTACCTTTATAGCCTGGTGGGAGACCTCTTACCTGAGGTGCTTGGACTTCAAAATAAGGGAAATAGACCAGGAGCTGAGAGACCTGACCTCCATGGAAGCAGAAAAAGCAATTTTTGGGGCAGTAAGGCCTTTTCAGTGGTGCCACCACCTTGGCCACTGCAGAGCCCTGCCAAGCCATCTGGGCTGACTCCTGCACAGTGTGGCAGCTTCTCCTCCACTGGGTGCAATCCTGACATGTTTCCCCTATACTTGGCCTCCCATGCAATGTGGAAGCCATGGCAGTGGGTTTCTTTCTTTGCTTTTCCTGACTTGGAATTCTGTTTCTATATAACGAATCTACATTTTTTTTATTTGAATTCCCTGCAAATTATTTGCTTCAGAAACTAAAATTTTTTATTTTTCTTTTATGGCAAATGTCCTATCTACTCTTATTTTCCAGGCTCTTTCCAGCTTTCCAGGTCCTCTCTTCTTATTTAATGGACTGTCTTCTTCAGCTATTGAACTCACAGATTTCCTAATTTTATGTCAATGTGCTATTTCTTGCTTATGTTCCTAAATTCAGCCACACATTTTGCCTTGTTATTTCTTTCTCTTTACAATTCCGAACTTAGGTTCTGCTATAGAGTGTGTATGTGCTGTTTCCCACTCATCTGTTGCACAAAGGCAGTAAAGTAAATGAGAATAAACATTAATGTCAGCCCATCTTCTGCATCAACAACTCTAGAACCTATCGTGTGAAACTATTTCAGAGACAATTCAGGTTTAGCTCACTTCTGAAAAATTATATATTTCGAGGCTGTACCATCCGATGAGAGATTCATGAGGAACCCAGACTACCTGGATCCTGTGCGTTTTGGACGGAGCCTGAACTAAGTCACATGGAAGGTAAACAATTTATGAAAGAACATGTAGTGTTAATATTAGCATGAAGATCTCAACCAGAAATCTGATCACACCACAAGGCTCTGACCAGTCCTTTGTATTGCCCTGTTTCCAAACATCGTCTTCAGAACTGGAGCTCCTCCAGCTTTCCTAGGAAATTTCTCTGTTGACTGCTAAAGCAAGACTGCACTGTCTCTATCATAATCCCTTAACGTGGTAAGCCATAAATCCATGGTAAGGTTTTAGAGGAACTGTTTTTGCACTCTTATTTTGTATTTAATATCTTCGTAATGGTTACCTTTGTTAACCAGGAATTATCTCCATGATCTGGGAGTAGTCTGTCCAGCAGAATGATTTAGGAAACAAATGACAATGTGTAAGAGTACAAGAATTTAGTCATTTTATCAAGGTTCTCTGTCTGACAGGTGCTTTCTGAAGTAGGTAAAGTGAAAAAACTTAGTCCAGAGTTTTGTAATAATACGTAACTGCATAGCAAGCTGTAAGACCAATATCTCAGAGGCAGATGAGCTTTGTATTACCTCATGCAATACAACTTTGTATTGTCTCTCTTTCATCTTTTCATATGGAAGGTGAGATGTTTATTTTGCCAAGGATGAGGTATCCCTTGATTTGATCATAGATGAACGGCTACCAAAATAACAGATCCTTGATGCAGACAGAATCATTTAATACTGGAAATGCTAACTCTAGGCTAAACAATGGGGGGTTTGGATCTGTAATTTCTCCTTTTTCTTATAGAGCTGGAGAAAGTGCAATGTTCTGACGCACTGATTCAGTTCTCTTTGCTTGTCTAACACAAATACTATTAACAGTGAAATGTAGAGTCAGATTATTTTCCATGTTCTGATCAGGTTTCATCTTGAACCTGGGAAACTTTCTGTGATGAAAAGCAGAATCAGAACTCTCATACTGCTCTGAGAAGTTTTGGGTTGGATCAATAGCCTTTTCCAATGGAATAACTGTTGGTGGTTTTTTTTTTTTTAATAGCACCTGAGAACTTTGCTCTGTCTATGAAAAAATGTCTTTGAATCTCCTAGAGGCAAAGGGATAGACAAGAAGGCAGGGTCATGGGAGCAGTTACCTTGCAATCCTACACTTCTATCAGAGATGCACTCAGTCAATGAGCTGCAGAGGCAAAATTGGGCTAGGCTTTTTAAGAGTCTCGGCAAAAGAAAGAAGCCAGGTTGACTTTCAGATGCTTGGGGGAGTCTGCAAGGCTTGCAAGTAGAAAAGTCATCTTTAAACTTGAGCAGGATGACAAGACTAAATCAATAAAAACTGAGCCCTTCTGAGCTGTTTTTAGAATCTCTTTTCAAAATAGAGCAACCATTCTTCAGAGCAATTTAAAATAAAATGGCAGTGTTCCACAGACTGTCCCATCACCATGAATCTTACTGGGATCCCCTCAATGGGTTATTTTAAAAGGAATTATAAAATACAATGAGCCACAAAAAGGCCTACTTCAAACACATTCCGATCATGATGAGGTGCCAATTTGTTACTGTAATTTAATTCCTCCAAGTAATTAGTTCTGCAAAGACAGGAGGGACAGAGTGTCAATCCTGGGGGCAGGAAGAGGTCTTTCTGGCAAAATACCAACCATTCAGCTTTCTGGCAAGAATCCCCGTGTTTCTGTAGAAGATACGCAGGACATGTAAAATTAACAACTTGAAATTTAAAAGGAAAAAATGGAAGAATAGAAAATAGTCACCAATGAAATAGTTTTACAGCAACAGTCTACAATGTCTTTATTTTGCCCTCAACATCTTTCAGACAAGTATTTAGAAGCTCCTGCAGGACCGGTGATCTTCATTGCATTTGTTAACCTGCCCGTGTCTGTACCTGCTTACTGAAAGCACACCAAAGCACAACTCCCACTTTCCAATCAGTGTTGCAACAAGCTATTGAGATTGTGTATGGGCCTTAATTTCAAATAAATAATAATTAAAAAAATAAACCACAAAACAAACAAAAACCCCACATACAAATAACCCACTACTTTTATTAGCAGGCTCAGACAAATCTTAGAGGAGCTACACACATTGCTGAGAAGATGCTATCTCTGATATAGAATTTGGTTTGCTATAACATTACATTTAGAGAGTACCTGCTGCCTAGGAGAGCCTGGCAGAGTATAATTTCAATGAAGTCACCAAATTTAATCCAGGATTTGAAACAGAGAATGTAGCAAAGCTTTGCTATTCCTGGCCTTGACATTGAAGCCACTGTTTTCATGTAGAGTGCTTTTCAACCCATAAAGTGGTTCTGTGAATGATTTTATAGAACGGCTTTCTATACAACTCGAAAATATACAGACTCTGCAGTTTCTAGATTCTGTTAATAAAGAGGCATAACTTCAAATGTTTTCTGTTAAGACTATTTCCAAAATGACAGTAGCAGTATCAAATGAGAAAGCTTTCAGGCCAACCTAGCATCTTCGGTAGTTGATTTGCTATTGTGATAGAGACTAGCATTTTTCAGGGGAAATGTGGAAAATGAAACTGAGAAATAAGATCGTACAATGAAATTTGCTTTCTCTTGCCTCAGAATAGTAAAATCTTCTCAATAACAGCAGTAATATGGAAGAATACCTGAGGTGTGAACCATGGGGGAGTCTGGCAGAGTGGCCAGCTAGGATTTGTTGATGTTGTCACTGTTCTAAGTGCTGCTACTGTTAATAGCAGAGAACAGTATTCTTTTCTTAGATCTCATGATTATTTCACCCAAACGTTTTACCTGTATACTATTAATTTCTCTGTATTTGTTCCCACATCTATATTGTTTGTGTCTTTACTCTGGGTTTTTATAGAGTGGATAGTACAATGAAGTTGAGATTTCTTGTCTCAAATTAATACTGATAATATTTTAATTCAGTGGTAATCTGCTTTTCCACCCATCCAGCCAGGTGAAGTGTAAGTATAGAACTAAGGGGTTTATTTTCCATCTCTATACACATATGGCAAAAGGAATATTTTATTTTCTGCTATTAATGGAGCTGGCTATAGTAAAATGTGTCAAGGTATGTACCTGTATGGATATCAAATGGCAAATGTGCCAGTTTGTATGCCTAATGTTGGACTCCTAAAAAAAGAAATCCATACTTTCTACAGAGCCAAAACCACATTCTATTGTCAATGAAATGAGCTGCAAGACATGCACAAATAAAAATAAATAAATAAATAAAAGAAAAATAATTTATTCAGGTGCATCATTACAGAGTAGGTGCCTACTTTTCAACTTTCATGTATGATTATCTGGCCATTAAAGCATGATAGGCCGAATTTTTTAGGAGCCTTTGATGAAGCACTTGGAGAAATCTATGCAGACTATTTCCATCATATCCAGTGACTCCTTTGAGAAACTGGAACAGATTTGAAAGAGAGAACTCTTTCTTTAAAACTTGATGCTGTTTCTTATCTGGTATTTCTCCCATAAACAAAGATTTTGGTTCACCTTTCCTCCCTCCCCCCTTCCCAGTGAACAAAGAAACACAGAATTCATTTTGCTTCTCTACATGTCTTTGTTTCCTTTGAGCTTTCCTTTACTATATCCATCATCTATTGGCCTTACAGACTATCTCACAAGTCCTGCCTCTGATGTGTTTGAAGAGAATTCATTTTTAGTTCTTATGCCTTTAACAACCTGCTCTTCAAAACTCTTTTTGGCTTGCCTTATTGTGTTTAACACCTACTTGCCAAAGCTTTTCTCCTTTTTCTTCTTTTTTTTTTTTCTGTTTTCCTAACTTGAAGAGAACTTCGATTTGGAAGTCAAAATTCTTACGCTTAATAATGTCCTTCATCTCATTGTTAATTTTCTACTGCCTAAAACATACCAGTTTGGGAGGAAAGGAATTGTTTTCCCAGAGACTCTTGTGATAGTTAGCATTCATTTGCTGAATCCATGGCAGTATCTTTAACCTGTTGCTTTTCTATTCACAAGCATTTTGACATTATTTTACCATTTGAATCCCTCTTCAATTTCTTTTTAGTAAGTTTTACATTTCTACATAATCCCTCCTTTTGAAAATAATCTGTACCAAAGTTTATGTCTCTACTCTCAGAGCCTCATTGGTCCCTTTCACGCTTGAGAGTAAATCCAGAACAGGAACTTGATAGTGTCTTGGGTTTCTTGACAAGGTTTTGGTAGCAAAGGGCCATAGGGATTGCTTCTCTGAGAAGCTGCTAGAAGCTTCCCCCTATTCAGTGGAATCAATGCCAGCCAGCTCCAAGATGGACTTGCTGTTGGCCAAAGCCAAGCCCACCAGCGATGGTGGTAGATGAGGGAGAAAAACTACAACTGCAGCCAGAGAGAGAAAAGAGAATATGTGAGAGAAACAACTCTGCAGACACTCAGGTCAGTAAAGTAGGAGGGAAAGGAGATGCTCCAGGTACCAGGGCAGAGATTCCCCTGCAGGCTGTGATGAAGGCCATGGAGAGGCAGGCTGTGCCTCTGCAGCTTATGAAGGTCCACAGTGGAGCAGATATCCACCTGCAGCCCTTGGAGGACTCTACAAAGGAGCAGATGGGTGCCTGAAGCAGACTGCGACCCCATGGCAAGCCCATGCTGGAGCAGGCTGCTGGCAAGACCAGTGGCCCTGTGGGGAGAGGAACCCCGATGGAGCAGGTTTGCTAGTAGGACTTGTGAGTCCATGGGGGATCCATGCTGGAGCAGTCTGTTCCTGAAGGACTGCACCCCGTGGAAAGAAACCCACCCTGGAGCAGTTTTTGAAGAGCTGCAGCCCACGGGAAGGACCGACCTTGGACAAGTTTGTAGAGGACTGCCTGCAGTGGGAGGGAGCAGGGGAGGAGCAGGGGAGGAATGTGAGGAGTCCTCCCTCTGAGGAAGAAGGAGGGGCACATCCAACTTGTGAAGACCTGACCATGGCCCCTATTCCCTGCCCCCCAGGGCCAGTGGAGGTGAGGAGACAGAAAAAATGGTGAGTGAAGTTAAGCCTAGGAAGAAGGGAGGTGTGGGGTGAAGGTGTTTGAAGATTTAGGTTTGGGTTTTTTTCGTAATCCTACTCTGCTTTCATTGGTAATAAATCAGTTTTCCTCGAGTCATGTCTGTTTTGCCTGTGACGGTAATTGGTGAGTGATCTCTCCCTGTTATTATCTTGACCCACAAGCTTTTTATATTTTCTTTCCCTGTACATCTGAGGAGGGGAGTGATAGAGTGGCTTTGGTGGGCACCTGGCATCCAGCCAGGGTCAACACACCACAGATATAGTCTTAATGGTATACTTTTCCTCTGTAGGCATAGCATAGATATCCTGCATTAGATGACAGTAGTTGCTTGACTCACCTGACCTGACTCTAAGCCATCCTTTATGCACAGGACCAATGCTCCACCAGTACAGTTGTTTTTTCTACATTTCTGTACCCTTGTACTGTACAGTTTTTCTTCTTATATTACTTCTACCAAGATTTTTATATGCATATTATGTCAAATTCTCAAGGTATGTTATTCAAAGTAAAGCAAAGCACTGAGACCCAACATATACAAGTAGCATTTTTCCGCAAGGTCTCATATGAATGTCAAGTTTCTTCATGATTTTATTTTACACAGCATGTTGTTTTGTCTGACACTCCTTTTGGCTCAGAGGATGACATTAGAGAAGGTCTCCTTTGTCTTTGGAACAAAAATACTGGGGGGAAAGTTAAGAAATTATTTGTTTTCAAGCCCTTGACTTGAGTAGCTACTGGGATAGCCATCAGTCTTCTAAAGAAATGGAAGAACATTTCTGTTAAAGTTTGGGGCTACTGAGAATGTCAAAGAAAAGAATAAAAGTTTTATGGCTTGGTGTTGCATATAAGGTATTTTTCATTATTATTACTCATGGATTAAATATACAAGTAACTAACCAGAACTTTGGGTTCTAAATTAAAGTCAGACATACAAAAAAGAAAACAGTTTCTAAATGTATGTCACAGGCAATGTCAGAGCATATTCCCAGAGTGATGTTTCTATTGAAGTGTGCACGTTTTGATCAGGGATCTCAGCATATCTTGGCTCTAACTGTAGCTGTAGGCTTCTACACAGCAAAGAAATGGATTTATGGATAGATAATGCATGCAAAGGAATTTTTTTTTCTGGAAACAAAAGAGCAAAACTCTATATATAGTCTAAGTAAACAAACAAAAACAGGATACTAAAGACTACAAAAAATAAATAGGACACTGCGTCTATATTTAAGTGGCTCTAGTCATACAATGCTAGTGAAATTCTGATGTCTGTTTACAATGGGACCCAGGTGAAGTCCAGATTTAATTAACTGCACCCAAGTAAATCCAAATAAAACACAGGTATCAAGGAGGAAGAAGTTCTTTGAGAAAAGTAAGAAGAAGAACCACAAAAGAGTGAGAAAGAACATGAGTTTTGGCAAAACAAAGTAGTTGGATATGGGGACATATGGAGGACAGGGTCAGAAAAAAAGTGAGAGCAATGCTACTAAGGAAGACTCCAGAGGCCTGCAAAGGTATGTGATGTAAGTAGATCCCTTTTCCCATGACTTTTTGTTTCCATTTTAATTTTAGACTGAAAAAAAAACCCAAATCAAAACAAAAAAGTAATTAAAAAAATAGAAATTAGAAAAGGCTAAAAGTCAGATATAGTTTACCAAAAAATGCTTCACTTGCAACATTTAAGACATCCCTTTCCTTTTTGCAACAGCAGCACCACCTAATCTGTTTTCCTCACCATTTGAAGTTAATAATCGAAATATGTCACATTCATGGAGAAAAACTTTTGTCTCCTACCTGATTTTTTAAGAAGACCCTTTTATTAACAATGTGATTTAAGGTTTTCTGTGTTTTCTAATGGACCACTGCTATGCATTTCTCCATCTCAAAGATATACCATCTACTTTGCTTTCTATCTCAACCTTCTAATTGCTCATGATCTTCGCTGATATGATGTGATGTATTTTACAGTTTGCCAAGGACTGAAAGTAAAGAGGAAAAATACCAAGAAATCCTTGGAAGTTGAGGAAAGGAGGAAAATTTCAATGAGGTCACAACAGAAAGCAGAGAAACATTTGCAGGTTAGCAGAAGACAATGAATCTTTAGAACAACAGTTCTCTATGTCCAAAGTAAATATCAAATACTCCTGACTTTTGGTAAATGAATCAATGCTGATATTCTGCCCTGACAGACCTGAAAGACAGAGTAAGTAATTAACCTTCAGCTTGTCAGAACTGATAGTTAGTCATCATCATCAGAGTCACTAAAGGTATAAGCCCCAAAGGAAAATATCATTCTGCTCCTGTCACTCTCATCTGTGGACCAAGTCACACAGAGAAAGTTTTTCTAAACTCATTTCAGATGAAGAATGGTGCCTTTACAGTTGGTTTAATGAAATAATGAGCAAGTTGAAAGGTCTTGGTGTAATATTTGAGTTTCAGATTTAATTTTAGTTGGATCATTCTTCCTCCTTGCAATTGGCTGAGGGCTTTCCAAGTTTTCCTGACTGTCATTTGAAATGAAAAGCCCTGTCAGGTTGTAAAGAATCCAGAAAAGGACATTCGAGTCCTGATACTGTGTACTTGATCTATGACTTTTGAAGCAGCACATTGTTCTGTTTAAGACATTTTTCTCCAAGTTGGGAATTTAAAATAGTTTATTCCAGGAATACAAGCTTCCTGTTCACCAGATTCCACCTGATCCAGTGTCACTGTTTAGGTTCACAGGCTTCTGTCTGTTCGATCGATGGGACGACTATCCTTAGTTTCTTAAATCTCTATCACTGCTATGTATTTGCTCAAGTCCTCTTTAATCTTGCAGAAGAACCCCTCAGGAAGGATAGGATTCATGCCAGTAGTTTACATGACTAATTGATTCTTGTAGACAAAACCAGTGCTAGAACAAGTAAGTAATGCAGACACGTCCCTCCTTAAGGTGGAAGCCAAAGAGGCTCTGTATCACTCTCTAGCTCTTTGAGCTGCTCTCAATCAGTTCCATGAAACGTTGCCAGAAAATGTTTGCTTATGTTGGGAAACAGTGAAAACATTATACGTTTGGGTTTCATTAAAATATATAGGCCCAGATTTAATTTGTACTCTCTCGTCAGCTATGGCAATCTCACTCAAGTTTTGTGGCATTGAAAGAAGTAGGGGCTCAGTAATAAATTCAATACATCGGGGTTTTTTAAGAGATTTTAGATAACAAGCAACAGTTTCTTTATTATTTCTCCCTCAGAGAATAACAGGCCACATATAGTCTAACGCTGAATATGACTGGAGGGGGGGCAGAGGAGAACGGACACTTTTTTTATCTTGCCCCCTATAATAGATTTTTCCTTTTGCTCAGTTCTCTCTGTGAATAACAAGAGTGGCAGCCATTTTCTCCCAGCTCAACATCAAAACCCCTTTCATCTGCTGTCTAAATGCAAACAAAGCAAACCTTCCACCAGGCCTTTCTTTCCAGATAAATTAAAACTCTCATATCCTGGGGCCTAAATCAAGCCTAAAGGCCTTCCCTAGATAAATCCTTTCTCAACCTGAAATCTTCTTGCTACACGTGCTCCTTGTAAGATAATTTTGCAGTAGCTAATCAATAATGCAACAGTAAATTGCATTTAAATAAACATTAGCAGCCCTCTTAATGAATAAAACCTCATTTGCAATTTGTCAAAGTCACAAATGCTGGACTCTTTTGATATTCATTAGAATATTGGAAATTGGAGCTTTGACAGGTTTTATGTATATTGCAATTATGGTTTTTGTGAATAAAAGAAGTGCTTTATTTTCACAAGAATTCTTGAATAAAAACAGTGATACATGCTATGGATGTGATAGATCTCAATTGCTGCCCTATTAAAAATGCAGAAAAAGAAAAAAGCCCATGTTATAGTCACAAATTTTAAAAGGTTGAAATGTATTATACATATATTTTGCAAAACTTATTATGAAATTCCTTCTTTTGTATGGAGAATTTTAATTAATTTGCTGTGATCCTAAGCTTTGGAAAAATAGAATTCTTGGTAATTAATTTTTATGCGGCAATACGATATTACAGTTGTATGTGTCACTAATTTTGTAGTGCAATTGCAAAATAAAAGTATGTTTACATATCATATATTGTAAATTCACTTAATAAGGTTTTTTGATTTTAACCCCATTTTTCAATAGAAGCACTTCACATAAATGTCCCCATGTGAAACATCTGCACCATGCACATTACTACATGAATTCACCGCTTTATGAGCAAAGTCTTATATCGAGGATGGAGGAAAAATTCTAATTTTGAGAACCATTAGATTGTGGAATAGTATCCCAAGGGAAGAAGGAGAAGCCATAACCACAAGCTATTTAAAAACAGATTGGAAAACCTGAGCAGTTCACAGTAAAGAAGAGAATGTCACTGGAAAAGAAACACAACACAAATTATGTGCAAGTTGTTTTCTATCTCTACATTCTGCAATTGCACGTAAGGATAAGGCCAAGTCAAACACAGAGCACTGCACTGGCTTGCTATAGGAGTTTCTATGAAAAAGTCCAGCTTTCCTGTAAAACAAAATCTCCAGAATGTATTTATCCCTAAGAATATTTTGAAGGGCAGAGGAGGCCAAATTATAGCTGTGGCTCATTAAGTTGTTTGATTGACTCACAAGCGGCTGGTAAAGACACGGATTAAAACAAACATTGCATGGACATCAGCACTGCCCAAGCCTTGCCTCACATCCCACCACTATCATGCATCCATTTACAGTAGCCTCTTACTCTTTCGCCTGTGTTCCCAGGAAGAGGTTGCATAAGACTGGTTTGTAGTTTCCACCTTTAATCTCCAAGTAAAGGCTCCTTTCTTGCCACTAGCAATTAAGTGCTACACAGGCAAAACAGTCTTCTAGATAGCAACATAAAGAGCTCCTCTCTCCCTCTCACCCTCCTGGGCCATGTTTAGAGCCATCCTTACACCTTGGCCTCCAGGAGCAAGAGGCTGGAGTGGCTCTGCTCACCTTTCCTCTCCAAATACACCAGGACAAGTGGGAAGTTGCTTTGCAAAGGCAGCACTTCAGAGTCAGGGATCAGTCCTGCTAGTGACAGAGAAGACTTAAGAGCACAAGAATGAAGGTGGACAAAGACCTAAATGTGTTCTGCACCTCCACTATGCCTCCAATAAGGTGTTTCTAAGCTGAGCTACTTCGGGAGACACTGCCAGAAGCAGCTCCCATGTCCAATGCATGCTCAGTAGCACCAATTTTCTCTACAGACAGTACAGGCTTATGGCTTTAAAGCAGTCCATATGCCACTAATGGTACCCAGATATCATACTTTGTATATCTGTGCTCTTGAACTCATTACCTCAGTGAGGGAGGCTTGGGACATAGAACTAGGAGTGACCACAACACAACACAACACTACAGGAGTCAGGGCTCTACTCCTGTGGATGAAAACGACCCGGAAGGCTGAAGGCTGCTCTAGTCTCCGCTGTCCTCCAGCTGACAGTTGATAGAGCAGGTTTGCAAACATTTGCATGCACTCGTGAGGACAAAAGCGTCCTCCCACCTAAGCACATTCTCATGTTCCCCAGGTCTGTTGCCTGATGCACCATACAGAACAGATCCCCTGAACACAAAGCTCCGGCATCCTTCAGGTGCTTCTTTATTGCTGTTCTGATCTGGTGAGAGAGAGAGTCCTATGTCATTGTCTTGGCATCACAAACCGCTTGTTAAGTATTTTGTTAGGAAATGACAGACATTAAATGAATTTTTTTTCCAGATTATGTACTATCACGTTAGGTAGAGGGAATGTCAGTTATTTTTACATGGATCCTCAACCATATGTGAAGCAGTTTTAAGCTGGGAGTGGGGGGGCTGGGGAAGGGAATGCAAGATACCATAGGAAGCCACTATTATTTATCTCCCTTTAAATAACCTCATGTAAAAAACAGCAGACAAAAGTTTAGTACACCTGGCATTCGTGACAGCCTCCTCCATGCATTTTTGCCTCTGAAGGAGAGTAGGAATAAGGAGGAGAACGGTTCACATTCAAGTTGTAGGAAATTATTCTATCTGCTCTCTAGGGAGAGAGAGATTAAGTTTCTGAACTTACTGATCTGGAAGCCACTTTGGGTTCTCTCATCATGTGTAATAGGATTGTTTATTTAGGATACAGGATTCTGAGTAGCAGACTTTGGTGGGTGTGAGCTTCATTACTCTCTGTGATTTTAGTCAAATCATTGTTGATAGTTTTGACATTTTATGAATTATAGATTTTATGCATTTTAACATATTCACAGAAACCAGGAAAATAATATTCCTGTTTTCCTTTTCTGGCCACATCTTGAGTCTATTACTTGCCCCCTACTAAGAGAAGGTAAAAAAAGTTTAAATTGTAATGGATCTCTTGATAAGAGCATTAGATAAATTGTACTACAGCTGACCCAAAACTCAATGCAGATATTCTTGATGCAGTTGTTAACTGTTTATTTATGTTTATATACACCCAAACTTGTAAACATTGGTTCTTGATTCAGAATGAAAAATACTATTTTCTTATTAGTGACACTAGGCTCAAATTATAATCATTACAAGTAGTACTATCTTTAAAAATACAGTTCGCTACCTATGAGCAGATATAGATTTTGCATTTCCATTACAATACTTTAATCTATGACCTTTGTCCTTTTATTACAATACTATTGAAATTAGGTTGTTGGAACTAAGATGCGGATTAATTTATTCATTGCTTTTTCTTTTCCTTTTTTTTTAACCTAACGGCAGTAGAAAGGTCCAAAATTATTTTAAATCCTACACTTTTTTATCTGTGATAATGTTTTCCCCATGAATACAGGGCTCTGTTGAGTCTAGCAAAGGCTGTTACTTTGTCTTCAGGTTAATATACAGACACAGGAAAAATCAGAAGCTAGATATCATAAACATGATTAGCCAGTGATCAATTATATGCCTTAACATAGGCTTAACATGTTCCTAAAAACAGATTTAAAACAAATATAGTGAAATTATATATATATAAACAAGTAATGCTATGTTGTTTGTACTAATATTTCCATTCCTACAAGGCCTCCAGCGTTTTTTTGGTACAAGAAGAAACATAAATGAATGACATTTTCACTTTCTATTTCATATCAGTACGCTAAACTAAATTAGCTATTCCCAATTCTGGTTTCACACAAAAGTAAATCTAGAATAATTCCAGCACAACCAATGAGGCCACCTACATCACTGGTGTAAATCTATGGAATCATGCCTCTGCTACTTATGTTTGTAATGTGTGGACAGAGACAAAACAGAGCAGCTCCCTGTCTCCTCGCATATACATAACAGCCACAGTCCCTCCCCAAAGGTTGTATTTCCTAACATACAGTATTTCTCCACCTTTAGCGTTTTACATATAAAATACTAGTGTTGTAACAGATAATGCCGGTGCCATGGAACAGATGTAGTCATCTTAATCAGCTGTTTTCTAGTTAAAAATCTGAATGGATAAATTTCCAACATTCCAAGATTGTGCTTCACGTATGTAACTCACACAACTAACAACATTCCTTCGTTAGAGGCACTTGAGAGAATTTTAGTTTGTCCATTTTAGCTTTATTTAACAACAGTCATACACCATTCACATTAGCTCAGATTACGCATTTAATTTCCTTAAGTGCTACTCTTAAAACATCACCATGCTTAATGTTGACGTCTAAATGGTACCATTTACGCTTTGCTGTGAACACCTCATTAAAGTAAATGGAGCAGGTAAGGAGGTAGAGCATCTGCCTTTGTTGAGGCAAATGGGGAATTGCGTGCCTTTGTTTGACTGGGAACAGTTGAGCACGATTTTCAGCCCGTGTAAACTGATGTAGCTCCGTAGATTTCATCAGAGCTTCTCTGATTTATATTAGTTACAGATAAGGCAGGGTTCCTGTGAGCCTCGGATAACATAGTATTCCCTACATCCATAAGGTCACTTAAGAGACGCCTCCAGAGCACTGACTGTTTATAAATTGGATACGGGTGTATTTTTAAAAGGGGGCTACTCATATGTCCCCTTTACAGTGGAAAAACAATCACCCTTTTTTTCCTTTCCTCACTTAAATATCAAATTTGTGATTATTTATTAAAGTGAGAAAACAGTATGTAATTAAAAAAAAAAAAAAGAGGAGAAGAGAGATATTTTCCCTGACTTGCCAAAATTTCTCCCTTTGAGCAAGTCTAAGTACAGAATATTTTGGAGCTCCAAAAATGTAAAAAGATCAGGACAATTACTCAAGTTATTCCGCATTTCTAATCTATTATTTTCTTCCATGAACATAGGTAGATATAACACAACTACAGATTTTTACATGCATTTTTTAGTATTGTGGAAGAGGAAAAAAACCAAACAAGACGAGAATTTGCTGAAGCAAATAGATCAAGATACCGCTAAACCAGCCTAAACTCAGCTTCCTTTGCTGTAGCATCTGCAGTAGAATCAGTGGGCTACAGAGGAGATTTCATCCCTTTCTGTAGCAAACTGTGGCAGTGACAGATTAGACAGGCTATTTTATCTTAAACAAGATTTAGCCATAGAGCTGTTGTCAGTAGGTTGCATTGCTTCCTAAATTCTGCATTAGTGTCCCACTACCCTATAAATTGCCTTATGTCTCCTCAGCTCCCACACCACCATGTGACCTCATTGCCAACAGAGAATAATGTGGTACACCATTAATGTTTGAAAAATCCTTTGAAACCTTGGGATAAAAGCTGTCATATAAGTGCAAAGTATTATTATTATTATTTCCTTGATGTCAATGTGAGCTGTAATAGTCTTTTTTTCCAATTTGTTACTTAAAAGAGGAAGAAAAATTAGCCATTGCTCTGTTTTCAAAGCCAGCAGGGGCCATTGAGGAATTTACAGCATTCTACTTCAGATATTTCTTAACCCCTTTTGCCCCAAAATACAGAACCAGGGTTAAACACGGTCAATGCCATTTCTACTTGTCAGGAGTCTTGGAAACAAGGAACTAATGCACACTGCAGCAACTATTGCTTTTACTGACAGCATATGTTCATTGTGAGATGAACAGTTTAAGCCAGCTGACTACACAGGAACATTAATAGCAAAGGATGGGCTATATAAACTTCAGAAAGCTTACATTAAGGCAATGTGAAATAGTACATTTTGTGAGGCTTTCAAGTTCATTTTTTCCAAGCAATTTGTGCACAAAAAGTCTTAGAAACTTTTCTGACGCAAATAAATATACAAATGCCTCCTCCTACTCTGACTTGTTCCTCTAATCTATTACCTAAATGGATTTTCCTCATCTTTCTTTCCCTCCCAAAGTCAACAGCAGAGTAGGCTTAAATAAGTGAAAGTAGAACCTATTATCACTGTTTTGCAACTTTATTGATAGCGCCGGTGGCAAAGCTATCTCCTGCCACTTGCTAGCACAGACAAATGTGGAGAGTCCCATCTCCTTGCCTGGCAGCAGGGGAACCCAGTGGTCAGTGAAGCTGAGTTTCCACAGCAACACCCTGTTATGTTTCCCAGGCAACCAGGATCCTCAAAATTGGGTGGCAATTGGCGAGCAGAGTAGTTTGGGGACAGTAAAACCTATTTTCCCACTTTGTCAAAGTAGGAGCTGTGCTGGTGGCGGGCACAGGTGGGATATCAGGGAAGGGGGGGGGCTGCAGCCTGGCTACAGGATTCAGCTGTTTCTCCTGACTCACAGCTACGTACAGCTTCTTCAACCTCCCCACTTTGTTCAGCAGAGTCCCCAAAAAAGTAACATTGCACATTTTTATTTGCAGTTATTTTTTCTTTTGCTAATTTCATAGTTACCACTCCTACATTTCTGTCTATTTTTAATACTGCCTCATATGTATTTTATGCCAGCTTTTGGGAACCCTGTGCTTTGTTAAATGCTGCCTTAATAGCAAAGGACCAAACCTTGTTATCTGCATTCAGTTTTTGATTCAAACAGCACACCACTTCAGGCAAGGGATGGCTTGCCCAAGTGACAAAACTCACAAAATTTAGATACAGATGAACTTTATCCCAAAAATCTGTGATTTAAGAGGAAGAGCACAATAAGCTCATCCCTGGTATTTAGACAGATGTGGACCCAAAATTTTATTATGAATTCTTTAATACAGTGCCCTGTTGTTATTGGTGTTGACCCTGATTGTTTCATCAATACCTGTCTTGCTGTCATCTGAGGACATTAGGAAAAGGGAACAAAGGTGGGCAAACAACATTTTCCAGGCAGAAATTCACTTCTGTGCCTGTCTTGACCATTATCTTCAGATCTGGGAAAATAATTATCTGAATATTGTCATTTTCTAGGCTTTCTTGAACTGACTTGCAAGGCTTTGAAGAAGTTTTACTGCTTCAAAGAGCATATTGACAGCTGCTCTTGTCTTTGCAGATGACAAGAATTTAAACAAGCCAAGAATGACCTATCTGAGGATGAAAGTTTATGTTTCCAGCAGTTTTCAAAAATGTTTTTTCAAGGTATGGAGGAACAACTCCGGATAAGACATACAGCCAAATATGTGAGATGAACCAGCATCTTTAGATGTTAATCAGTGCCATCAGGTCAGATTCAAAATACTGTAGAAGGTTGTGTTATTCTTCATATCGTCCAAAAAAAAAAAAATCTCCAAATGAATATTAGGCAAATGGGTTAACCTTAGCTTCTTCAGATATGAAAAACCACCCAGCTTTTCCTAGTTTACTGTGCCCCAGTGTCCCACTGTACCTTCCCATGCAAGCATAATCAGTGGCTCCTCTTTCCTCAGAGGCTGTGAGACAAGGTGCAGTCACACAAAGTCCAGTTTTCTTCGTTGGTTAAAGCTAGAGGAAGAAAAGAATCGAGGTCATATCAATGAAGATTTGCTGCTTCTTTCTATTCTACAGACACAAAACCCAGAAAAATACAGATTTTGGTGTTAGGTTTGCATGTGCTAGGTGTTTTGTGCTGCCAGAAATTAGTGAGTTTCACGACATGACTGCTAACTACCATGTAGACCTGGGAGAACGTTATCCTAGGTCACAAATAGTTTTAATGTTTTCCTTCCATAAATGTCATTAAAAAGGTCAAAATTAGGCTTCTCCTGTGATTGGAAACTATGAGACCTATCTCTTCTGCCCCCTTTTTAATCACATGGCATAACAGTTAAAGAAAAAGACAAACATTGCTTATTTGATCCCTGTTTTAAAAGGCTGTCCTATGGTGCCTACTTAGAATTGAGCAATTGCTGTTAATCTGTATTCAGTCTCTTCTCCCAGCGCTGCTGCAGAAAGAATTTATGCTGTACAAAAGAAAAATATCTAATGCTTACCTTACTAGATTCAAAATTGTAGGTGGAAAAAAAAATCCTCTTCTATCAGAACATTGTCCGACTCTACCCAAAATTTAATTATCTTAAGCAAACTTACATACAATGAAGAAAAAAATTCAGTTAAAATCTATGAAATGTGTATCTGGAAATTAACTATCAAGACAGGTCATGTATATATTAAATAACTTCTCAGCTCATGTGGTCTTTTAACTAATCACAGATTTATAAAAATATCACTGATTACTTAAAAAAAAAAAAAGAAAATAATTACTACAGCCACTGTACAAACTCTCACTCTGTCCTACCCATCTACTGTACTTCAAGAGACCCTGCCACTTAACCTCTTCAGTAACTGTGAAAAGCTCTTACAGGCACGGTATACTCCTTCCTTCTTCCATGATTCATATGAATTGGCCCAAGTGTTGATGGAGGTTCTAGGATACCACACATGGGAAATCTAAAAGGTTAAACATTTGGGATTGTAAGGTTCAATATTGGGAGTGCAAGGGTCTTCATGGCGGGTCTGGAGGTTTTGGGAGCAGGAAGTCATGGTCACTTCACAAACAAGGGACAGAGACAAGACAGAGGTGTTTAGCGCTGTCTTTGCCTCTACCTTGAATACAGATGACAGATCAAGGGCGTCTCAGTGCCCTGAGCTGGAGGACTGTGACTATGAGAATGATCAACTCCTTGTTGACCCTGAAATTGTGTGGGATCTGCTGCTCCAGCTGGATCCCTACAAATTTATGGTGCTTCATGGGATTCCTCCCAGAATCCTCAAAGAGCTGGCTGATATCATCACAAAACCTCTTCAATGATTGTTGAGTGGTCTTGGGAATCCACAAAGTTCCCAGATGACTGGAAGCTTGTGAATGCTTCCCAGTTTTCAAGAAGGGCAAGAAGGAGGACCTCAGAAACTACAGGCCTGTCAATCTCACTTCAGAGCCTGGTAAAGTTACAGAGAAGCTTATCCTGGGAATTATTGAAAAACACCTAAAACACAACACTATCATCAGTCATAGCCAGCACAACTTCATGAGAGGAAAGTCCTGCTTATCAAATCTAATTTCCTTTTATGACAACGTAACCCACCTAGATGATCAAGGGAAGCCAGTTAATGTAATCTTTTTGGATTTCAGTGAAGTTTCGATATTGTCTCTCACAGGACCCTTCTGGACAAAATGTCCAGCACACAGCTGGATAAACACATCATGCAGTGGGTGAGCAATTGGCTCACAGGTCAAGCACAGACAGTAATAGTGAATGGGGTAACATCAGACTGGCGACCTGTCACTAGTGGGGTTCCACAGGGCTCCATCTTAGGCCCTGTGCTCTTCAATATATTTGTAAAGGACTTGGACACAGGACTGGAAGGGACACTAAACAAGTTTGCAGATCACACAAAACTGGGAGGAGCTGTTGACTCCCTCAAAGACAGGGAGGCCCTGCAGAGAGACCTTGACAAATCAGAGGACTGAGCAATCACCAACCATATAAAGTTCAACAAGGGAAAGTGCCAGATTCCGCACCTGGAATGGGCAACCCACAATATACTGGGGAATGAGGTGCTGGAAAGTAGTGCCATGGAAAGGGACCTGGGGTCCTGGTCAATGGCAAGTTGAATGTGAGACAGCAGTGCCATGGAAGCCAGGAGGGCCAGCTGTGTCCCGGGGGGAGGGGGCATCAGGCAAAGCATCACCAGCTGGTGGTCAAGGGAGATGATTGTCCTGCTCTGCTCTGACCTGGTGCAACCTCACCTTGAATACTGTTTGCAGTTTTGGGAGCCACAATATAAGAAAGGTATTAAGCTGTTAGAGAGTATCCAAAGGAGGGCAATGAAGATGGTTTAGGGCCTTGAGGGGAAGCCACATGAGGAGTGTCTGAGGTCGCTTGATCTGTCCAGTCTGGAGAAGAGAAGACTGAGGGGAGACCTCATTGTAGTTACAACTTCCTCATGAGGGGAAGAGGAGGGACAGGCACTGCTCTCTTCTCTGTGCTGACCAGTGATGGAACCTGAAGGAATGGTCTGAAGTTGTGTCAGGGGAGGTTTAGGTTAGATGTTGGAAAAGGTTCTTCATCCAGAGGGTGGTTGGGCACTGGAACAGGCTCCCCAGGGAAGTGGTCACAGCATCAAGCGTGACAGAGCTCAAGAAGCATTTGGATGATACTCTTGGGCACATGGTGTGACTCTTGGGGTGGGAGCTGTGTAGGGCTGAGGGTTGGACTCGATCCTTGTGGGTCCCTTCCAATTCAGCATATTCTGTTATTCTGTGATTCTGTGAAGTGGGTCTGTATATTTGGGGTCAAAAGGAATAAACAACTAAAGCATCAGAAGGGTCAGAAGAGCCAGAGAAATGAAAAATTATCATCTATCTTAACATGATATGATACTGCACTAGCTTCTGCAGCACTGTAAGTCTAGGAAAATCAAGGCTGCCACTTTTTTCCACTTGTAAAAAGAACACAATGAAAAAACAGCCAACCAAACAAACAAACAAAAAAAACCTGACTGTGATGAGGACAGGTTTTTTTTCTGAAATCACTGGCTGACACTATGTCTTTTCAATGGTTCAGTGCATCTGGGCCAGAGGAAATATTTATCAGAATAATGTTGGTCTGTTTGCATACAAAATGCATGTTGTGTTTGTAGTAGCACTCTCCTGGACTTCTGCAAACCCCATCTGAAACTTCCCCGTTAACATGGGCAGACACTACCACGGCTCACTGAAATAGGCTGAGCTCAAGCTGCTTTTACTCATTACACCATTCAGCATGTATTCCTGCTACGAGTAGCAACCTCAGAATAGACAGCACTGAAAAGTGGAGGAGTGCTGCTGTTCCTACACCATTTTAGCACCAAATGGCCAGCTAGTTCTAATAAATTCCCGAAGCGGAACTCATACACAAACAGAATGCACAAGAATGCCTTAAGCATTGAGAATGAAGCTGAGGAGACAAATGTATTACAGTACAGGAAGATATTATATCATGATCCTTTTTGAACTCCATGCACTAGCTTTAGATAGGTCCTTTGCACTGCTCAATGCTGACATTATATGGTCCAGTAGCCTAAGATGGCTGAAAATCTCCCATGAACTTGTACTGTCTCTGCCCAGGAGACAGGGTTTACAGAGAGTAAAGTTTCACTTCTTTTGAAGAGAATAATTTATTACTTTGCAGGCACTGTTTGCAAAGTCTGGCCATTCTTTGGATAATGGCAGAACTGCGAGTTGAACTGATATCCTAGGAACATTTAATCATAAATCTCTACCAAATCATATAGCCTACTTTAAAAGTTGGGGGTTTTTGGAGAATAAAGTGCTTAAAAAGCAGTGCCCATCAGCCCAGCACAGATAATGCTCTGGGATGCTCCTAGATAGCAATGCTCTTACTGCTTTATGTGTGATGTTAGTTGGCAAGGCAAACAAAGTGGACAAAAAGGAATCAAAGTCTATGAGAAGGGTTAAAGAGTTCTTTATCTTATTTACTGGTGCTGGTCCATCAAATACTTGAGAAACAAGTTCTGCACTGCTGCAATGACTCTTGAACCTTCCTGTATATCCTTTCCTCTCTTTCCTCAAAATGCTTTGTCCAGCTCTAAACCAAACAGGCAGTCCTCTTCACTCCTATCTTAGCAGGGTCAAAGTCATTAAATGTGACTTAAAGGCAGAAGGAAAGTCTGCCAAAGGAGTTAAAAGCAGCATATACTACAGCAATGAGAATTTTCCACTCTACTATCAGGACTGTCTGAAGCAGTTTCAAAAACATGTATGTGAATCAGACTTTTACCATTAGGATTGCCATTTTTATTGTGGCATAGACAAACATCCATGTTAATTTCAGAGGAACAGCACAGGTACTTTGCAACATAACCTTGTTCAAGTTTAAAGGAGAGAGATTCATGTAACAACACTAAGAGAATGGAGAAAAAAAATATAATCTTGGATCTAATCTAGCTATGTTTAATATTTGCCTTTAATCTGCTTGACAAAAGTGATAATGCCTGCTACTCTATTTGTTTTCTATTGCTGGGCTAGAGGTTGCACAGGTAGTATTTAATATATTGATTTCATATTGGTTTTCTCAAAGCTTATCTTTCTTGCCTTCCCTAGCTTTCAAGCTTTGTTGCAGGTCACATGCCATGCAGCTGTTCCCAGAGCAACTCTCTGCTTCTGAGATAGCTTGGCTTCTTCCCTGTTGTCTTCTCCTAGTCTGTCAGCAGTCAGTCCAACTTCATCATACTCTTTTCTTTACTGTTCTCAGTATCAGCCCAAGTTGCTGCATTCAAAGGAAAAAGAGCTACGTTCTGCTACAGTGTTCAGTTCAAAGTTACAGTGGTGGCCCTGAGTCTCTTACATTTCCAGTTCTTTTGTTCTTTTCCAGCGTTGTGCTTAAGGCCTGATTATGAGTGCTCGTAGATCTAGTGATTTTCATCTTAGCGCACTGTCAGGTTAAATCACTGGCAATGTCCTCTCACTGGGAGTTTGCAGTTCAAGGACTGCCTTTGGATCAGGCGTTGCATGATTCAAATAAAAAATTCATATGCAAGTGTTTGGTACTGTAGTGACAAGGTGCTATTGCTGCCTGCATTTAGTGACCTTTTTTATGAGTGTGAAGGACTTGCTACCAGAGATAGAACTGCACTGTGAAATACTGCAAACATCCACTCAGAGCTGCAGTTCTGTGGACTTATGTAGCAGAGCAACCCTGTGATACCATCTTTCTTTGTTCCTGGTCAATCCTGCACATCAGCCAGTCCTTCACTGGAATCCCAGTTTGTGTCTGACCAATCTTCCCCACAGACCAGCCCCAAAACCAAGGAATAATTTGGACTGAAAAGGAGCTCTGAAGCACACTCAACTGAATCCTGTGGTTGAAGCAAGTTCAGTCAGATCAGTTTGCTCATGGCCTTTTCTAGCTGAGTTGTTAATGTTTACAATGATAGCAATCCCACCTTCCTGGACACCCTGCCAAAATTTATAGCCACAGTTGTGGTGAAAAAGATGCAAAATCCACCCTTATATACAAGAGGAATTCTCCATGTTCCAGCCTGTCTGCTGCCTCCTGTACTATGACTATGCATCTTCCGGGAGAAGCTGGCTACATCTTCCCTACATTCTCCCATGAGGCAGTTCTAGACAGCAGTAATATCTGTCCAAAGTCTTTTCATCTTGAGACTGAACAAACACAGTTCTCTCAGCATCTTCTCATATATGATGTGCTCCAGCCCATTGACTGTCTTGGTGGCCTTCACTGGATCCAGTCCCATATGGCATCACTATTTACTTCTGAGTGTTGAGAAAAAAATCTACAAAAAGCTTATAAGATCATTTCCCTGCCTTCTCTTTCACAATTTCTGAAGGGGTTGGAAGAGTCTGTACCTGATCTGCCACAGCAATCCGCTGTAGATTTTTTGCTCCAGTTGATTGGCATTTTGCTTACTGAGAGGGTGGGAAGCAACATGTGAAAATAGAGACAAAAACATCTTTTACGACAAATGTGAAATACTGTCTAAGCACTGAAGACAAAACACAGTTCAGACTAACTGTTATGTCATATAATACAGAAGGGTAGGAAAAGGTAGACTAATTATTTACTTTGGTACTTTTTACACAATTTCACATACTAACAGTGGTGCTGCAATTACTGCCTGGGAACTTTAAATTGATCCTATAATGGAATCTGATTGGTGGCAGCACCTTGAAAATCATTAAAGAAATCTGCAATTTGTTAAAAAATTAAAAATAATCTTATTACTGAGAACAGAATACATTTTAACTCTAACTAGTACGTAATTCTTCCGAAAAGCATATTAATTAGTGCCTAATGGGATTTTTAATTTTTTTTTTGTGCCAGATACTTGAGTAATAAGACCTTGACTGAGCAGTTGAATAATCAAAAATCATTACTACCAGTGTATAGCAGATCCATGCTGATCACCTACTTGCCAAAAAATAAAAAATCATTGACTTTGTTTAGCTATTTTTCTAGTACTGTTTGATGGGTGCTTATGGGTAAGCAACAGCCCTCTGCAGTTCCTGGGGATTAAACACAGGTATTTTAATGTGACCTTTTTAGGTGTTGAAAAAAATGTTTTCACTAGCATCACTCCAGTGGATTAAATGGAATAACTACAGCAAGAAATCTTCCCCTTTGTTTTGAAAGGGGAAATTCTTTGGGGATTTGCTTCTTCCCTCTTTTCCCTTTGATTAGTAAATCGGCAAAAGGCTGTGTTTCAAATGGATACATGGTAGGCACATGTTCTGGAAGTACTACTTTATAATGAATTTTCCTGAGGGCAAACAGCATTTGTGGAAAATGCAGAGAACCAAGTTAGGTAAGCAAGGATACAGAGCCCTGTGTAAACAGGAACAAAGACAACACAGAAAGATATGTACCATTTTCATAAGTTCTAACTGAAATTGTATAAACATAAGCATAATCATATTTTCCATTCCCCTTGGCATCACTTTGTGTTTTATTTGTTTTCTGATGTGCCCTACATCATTGCCTTTCACATTTTAGAGATGTGAGTTGTCAGTAGTTTCCTTAGCTGCAGTTGCACTCCTAAGAAATATGGGGAAATCCTTCATTACATAGAAGGTCATTATGTAATAGATAACAAGGGTGGGGGGATGTCTCTGCATCAACTGGTGGCATAATCCCCAAGGGAAAACAGACTTTAGTTGAACAATCAGAAAACTGGCTTGCTTTATGGTGTTTACACTGCTGCTTGCTAATGGATCACCATAAAGGAAGCAAAAGGACTCTTACACTATTGAGTATGCTATCATGGGAGTCTTCTGAGTGCGCCTTTTTTATTTGCTCCAGTCAGGTTAATGAGCTCACCAGCCCACTTGATGTCGAGGACTTTGTAACAAAGCAATCTCTCATTAAATGCTGCCTGGCATCACTCTCTTGAAGCAAAGGGACATTCAGATTATTGAATGCCTTTGTATTCCTCATTCCTACCAGGCTATGGCGTCCAGCAGTGGCATCAGTCCCGCACACTTACTGGCAGCCATCCAGTAACGCGCCTGCCCTCTTCAAACTGCATGGGCATTTGCCAATCTAAGCAGCACTAGCAGGCAAACAAGCA
Organism: Pseudopipra pipra; assembly: GCF_036250125.1. Classification (NCBI taxonomy): domain Eukaryota; kingdom Metazoa; phylum Chordata; class Aves; order Passeriformes; family Pipridae; genus Pseudopipra; species Pseudopipra pipra. The sequence continues at coordinate 36,059,204 of NC_087549.1, read as the reverse complement.
TGGCACACGACTGCTTTGGCTGGTAGCCAGATGTGCAGCTGTACCATCTCACTTCCCCACTACTGTATGGAGAAACGCATTCTTTCACCATTCTTTCCCATTCAGTTGATTTACACAGGGAAGTTTTGTTGCAGTACAAAGGAATGTGCATTTATCTGCATTCTCTTTTTGCTTTAACACCTTTTTTTTAGTCTCAGTAGTGCAGGTCATGAATTCATCTGTGGCTTTATTTAAATACCTCCTGGCTGACAGTTTCTTCAATGAAATGACCCCAGAGTGTTATCAGCTAGCTAGCAGGTGTGTCTCTTTATTCAGAGTCTTGCAGGCAACAGTGCATCCTGGGTAAAGAGCAATCTATGCATGATCCAGCTCTTCCCTACATTACTCAGGAGATTTAATGGTTCGCTGTCATGAAAGCGCTTACAAAGATTATTTTTTTTAAGTTGGCTTTCGGCTGGGCTTTGTGCCCTGAGATACTTTGACACAAACATATAACTGTTAAAGAAGGATTTTTTGTGAAAGACTTCAACTCATTCAGAAAATAAAAAAAAAAAAAAAAAAAAAAAAAAAAAAAAAAAAAAACAGCCTTGGACAGACTATTGGTTTATTTATTTGTAAGATACTAAACAGATATATAATAATAATGTGGCTAATCTGTCTATAGTTCCACTAGTAAATAGTCCTGTAATAAAGCATTGTGTTTGCTGATGTCCCTGTGTGTACACTCTATTTCTATTCAGCCAACCTCTAATGTTGAAGAAATCTTCAAGGTCTGGTTAATTGTGTGGCAAGAGAAAAACACAGGAAAAAAAAAATCCTTAAAGAATAAAGTTGAGGACAAGACTACAGACAACAGAAGGAATCCCCTTCTCCTTCCAGATAGTGTCATACAGTGTTTTAGGACACAGTTTCTTGAACATTTTCTTTACATGACTACTGCTTTGCCTACGCTGACAGGGAGGGAGAGGGAAAAGACGGGGCCCAGAAGTGTTTTCAGGGCTCTTACACATGAGTTCAGGTTGTCTGGTGAATTGTTCCCTGGGGCACTCCTCCTCTCTTCCACAGACAAATATCATATTTGGTGATACCAGCAAACACTCAACCAATGTTCACCCACACTATAAGTTATTTTTTACTCCTACCAACAGTGAACTGAGAGGAGGTTCTATACAGATGATATTCGTGTGCTCAGAAATAAAAGTGGTAGACTCACCCAACCTTTCTCGGGAAAGGATTCAGAAAACATAAAGTTTCTTGTTCGTCTGTCCATAAAAAGACATAAAAGGACAATAAAGATGATGGAAATTAATTTTATCCTGACCTGAAGTCAAATGGAGTTTTACTGGAGCACACTCTGACATTGGTTTTGCTCCTGCTTCCATTGAAATTAGAAAGCAAGCCTTATTGACTTAGTGAGCAGGACCGTGATTCACAAATTTGGCTAATCCACTCATATTTTCATTATGAGATTTTGAAAAGGTCACAGAATGCAGAGTCAAGACCGTTGTCCCCAGAAGGGGGTTGGCTTGAGACCAGGCACAGATAATAAAATCAGTTGTCCAGCTTTTCAGTATTCAATACATACCAGCTGTATTGACTAATAAGACAAGATGATACTGGGCTTAGAAATGTAGGAAGGTCTTTCTTTTCAGGCCTCTCTATTCTGCCTTTACCAAGCAGGTGATTTTTTAACTAAGAAGACCAAAAATCGCAGTTATGTGTGCTTTATTTCAAAGTGGAAGAAGTATATTTTAGAAAAGTGCTATTTAAAATGTCTTGCAGGATTTAATCATAAGGAGGAAAGGTGGATCTTATTGAAAAATAAATATATTGCTGAAAAAATCAGCAAGGCTTCAACAATCATTTATATGCAAAAATAAATTGATTTTAAAACAGAGTTCAGATCTTTAAATACAATCTCAGTAAATAATTTTAACTGTTGCTGGTTTTGGGGTTGGGGGTTTTTTCCTAAGACAGTACTTCTCTAGTAGTTCTTCTAGAAGCTAGATAAATTTTTAACAAGTATCTGGGCAAAATTAAAGTCCATCTTTCAACCACTAGTTTTCTCTGCAACAAATGATGTGCAACAAGTTCTTCTAGCCTATTTTATTTGCATTCCACTCAATGAATGGGTTGAATACTACTTTGTCCACTCTACAGAGAAGAGATATTGGACTTCTCTCATTCTACTGTTTTCCTTCTTCCTCTCGACTCCCAAGTCAGAGCATCAGTACTGACCATTTGAAACGACTAAACGTTACAGAATCACAGAATCACATCATTGTTATGGTTAGAAGGGACCTCTGGAGATCATCTAGTCCAACCCCCTTGCCAAGGCAGGGTCACATAGTGAAACACATGACATCCAGGTGGAGTTTGAATGTCTCCAGAGAGCAAGACTCCATGACCTCCATGGGCAGCCTGTTCCAGTGCTCTGCTTCTCTCAATGTAAAGTTTTTCCTCGTGTTGAGGTGAAACTTCTTGTGTTTTAGTTTATGGCCATTAACCCTAGCAGAAACATTTCAATAAACAGATGTGGCTTGGGTTTGGATCATGTGCACCCAAATACTCAAAAGATATTTAAGAATACAACCCTCACTGATCTCCATCCCTAGACCAGAGTCTGAATTTTACATTCAGGATCATTTATAGACCAGTTTCCATAGAGAACAAATGCATTTTAAAGTCCCATACATCAGTAACTGTACATATATTTTGCAATTCATTTGCTCTTTCAGTGCTAAGGGACAGATGCATATTTTGAGGCCGGCATGAGTTAGTGTAGTCCTCTGCTCTAATACCTCATGCTACACATGCCATAGTGTTTGACTTTGCAATACTCACCACGCCGCAATCAGCACAGCAGTAGGGAGAGAAAACCTGCTGGTCCCCTCTTCCCCACCTTCAAAGAACTGTCTGGTTTCTATTTCTAGTGCCATTAACTTTTCTGAAAAACAAGTACTTTCATCTTTTCTGTTGCCTAGCAGTTTCAACTCCCTGTTCAAATCAACAAGGATGGGGACAGTCGTGGTTTGATCCTGTGTGATGCTGAATGGAGGCTTGTGCTCAGGAATGCTGAAGAGCTGAGCAAGGTTTGTGAGCTTCCCTGGCACCCACTTGTTTCCTACTGGGAATGCAACCCAGGGATGGTAAAGGCATGGTACACAACACCATAATGGCTACCTACAGATGGAGTCTACAGAAGACATGCTTTTCTTCACCTGGACCTGCTGTTATTCATGTTTACAAGTTTATTTTCCTTTCCTTTTCCAAAAGAACTGCCATAAGATCCAAAACTTCATAAAACTTGCAGAATGCCCATTTTTATTGAGACAGTTTCCATAGTTCGTTTTGTGTTTTGCAGCTTTTTAACGCTCCTGTTCCCAGAAATAAATACTATCAAGAAAGAGGTTATTTACAGACCAGGAAGATGATGTTTTTCTTTCATCAGCTATCTTAGAGGGTTAATTAAGAAATAGAGTAGCAAAACCGGAATCAAGGAAAAATAGGAAGTGCACTTATTAACAGCGCTTTTGTTTGCATTTCTGATTGCTTCCTTCTAATTCTTTGTATCGACTATTACAGCCAACAGGAGCCCTGGTATAACTCTGACTCCAGTTCATGGTTTGTTTAATTCAGGGGAGGCACCTGGGAGCCTGACAAGTGGGGATTTCTGCAAGTAAGAGTGATACAGAGCTCAGCAAACATGCCGCATCAGCATAATGCCGGGTCTGCACATCTCGTATGGCAGCGCCGACCCTTTCTCTTCCCTCCATCCCTCACTCCTATCTGATTACGTTTGAACAGCTAGAGGGGTGATGAATGATGAATTAAGTCTCCATTCCAGCACAATCCTGAATGCAGACATGTATACCATTCAAAATTTTTGGTTATTCTATGTCAAGCTCCAGAAATCAGGACGAAGAATTTGCAGTGCAATACTAGTAGGGGGGAAAAAAAATCAGCCTGTCTCGTCTGCTGACGATGATAAGATTGGCTGCCTAAATTCTCCAAAAGCAGCCTTCAATTTTTTATCTAGCTATTTATAGAAAACTGCAGAAACAGCTGAGCTGAGTGAAGTGATGTCACTTTTGCTGGGAGGACGGCTCGCTCGGTGGCGTGCCAGGGCGACAGTGTGCTGGAGGCTGGGGCCGCAGCCCCACTGTGCGAGGAGCTGGAAACATGGGCATTTTTCAGCTCGGCTGATCAATACGGCATTGATGGCTCTCAGCTGACCTTCTACCCCTCCAGAATAGCAATGGGCAGGCGCTGCATCTTGCAGGCTGCGAGGGCTGCCGCGTGTTAGCTACCAATTTTACAATCGATCAAAAGTCATCTTTGTCAATAAAGGTGGAGATTTCAAGCAACGGCAGGCAATTTTGGAAAGGTCAGGGCTGGGTTTTTATTTGTCTGACCTCTGCTTTCAAGCACAAGCGCAGTCCCTTATACCCATTAACAGTAGTAAGAAAATTTAAGATTTTTTTTCTCCCTCTTCCATGTATTTTTAGTAAGCCTTTGGGCATTTTCCCTGTCCCTAAAAGAATACGGTTGCGTGGCAACGTCCCCGGTTGCCATGGAGACTCGGTGTGTAAGCAGCTGCCGCAATCAGCATTAACTCTGGGCTCGCAGGTTTGTCATTCCAATGCATAGGGAGGGGGAGACAAATAGGACAGCAGCGCAGTGCCGTAAAAGGGAAGTCACCTAGATAATGTCACTCACAAACATATGTTCCCCAATTATTCTTTCCACTGTTTTATTGCCGCAATTATAGCTAAACTAAGATTACAAAATTATATGGTTTTAATTTGCCTCCGTCGACTATGTTTCACTTCCATTAAAATGAAGACTAAACCCATTTAAGGAGCAAACTGTTGGCTTTGCAAGGGATGGCGGATTTTGGTTTATCGGTGGGTATTTCGAGGACAAGGTAAAAATAATACCTCTAAGAATCTTGATATCTAGGCAAAATGAGGCAGGGCCCTGGGTAATAGAGTGCCTTTTTCTTTTGTGCTGCCTTGAACCCCACAGCACAGCCACCACCAGTGATGCTAACTGGGACCATCCTCCTCCTCTTCCCTCCCTGATGCCCCTCCCCTCCAAAAAATATTTGGAAGTTTTACATTTAACCATCTGAAAGTCTGGCTCTGGGCTCAGCCTACTGCCTGCTATAGCATCCTCGACACATCTTGTGAGATCTCTCTGTTTGAAGACCCCTGCAATAAACAGACACAATGGGGTTGACTTCAAAATGAAGTAACGCAGCATTAACCCTGAATTTCCTTGCATCGGCAGTCTTCAGACTATCGTTTCATGTTGCTCAAACATACTTTATTATCTTTGTCTTGGAAGAAGTTTCATTTTGCTCGGTGGCTGGCTGGCTGCTCCTGATCTTATTTAAAAAAAAAAAAAACAACAAAAATAAAATACATTAAGAAGTGTATGGCAGGTGATGAAATGCTATTCCACAGCTATTCTGCAAAAACCTACAGTATGGTAGTAAGGGACTTCTCTTTGGATTTTTTAATGTATAGGTGGAAGCATTTAATCAGTGTTAAATACACACATTTGCACAGCTGTGCTGATTCAGTTGTGTAAGCTAGAATCTACTCACAATTTAAAATATTAGGCCACGGAGTGATGCTGGCTCCCTCAGAAACAATTCCATGTTATGTGAAAAAGTGGTTTAAACGAGGAGATAAACATAAACTCGACATTCAGATCCATATGATTAATTTACCAACTTTTTCAAACAACCAGTTTTTGACCCTATTAAATCCTTCCATTATATAAGGGCATTTATTACTGTGGATTTGCATAATTAAAATATACATGCCAAGTCACCAATTTTATAACCTATACTTACTCAGATTCTTATTAAGACTTGCGTGAGAAACCCAGCTCTTTTGGATATCATTTTAATTAAAAGACAAACATAGCAGGGTATCTTTTTCTAAGGGAATCTACTATCAATATCAAATTGCAGCTAAAAATATATTTTCATTTTTCACTCTGGTAGAAATGGCAGAACACGTATCTGTTGTGATTTGCAGGGTAAAACCCATGTTCCTTAGAAGACACCTTGCATGCCACCATTTAGACTGAAACTTCTTTCTGTGATCAAGTTACAGTATATAAACCTCTGAAAATAGGGATTTATAATGAAAATATGACTAGACCCTTCACTACAAAAATGTTAGTGGGTGATGTTATAATATACAAATCCAAATAGAATACAGTGACCTATTTTCAAAACCAGGCCAGGGAAAATGACATGGGGAAATTGAATTCCTTGCCCTTACTTTAATAGTGTCCTGTCATGCAATCTTCAAATCAGGACAGGTGATCATTGCAAAACAATCCCTAACCCAAGGGACAGCAGGTACATTCTCAGCACTAATACCTTGGGCCCATCACACTACTTACAATAATTGGCTGATTGCAGAGGGCAGGTATAGACCATTCAAATCAAAAATATCCTTGGACAAGGGGAGATTTTGCCCTTTTTAATGTTAGAGGCCAAAATAAACCTTAAAACTAAATTCTGCCCTATTTTGTTGTATCATTAAAAATAGCTGGCAATTGGAACAACAAACTGTGCTGCTAAAAATATGATGGTAGTTATGCAGGAATATTTAAAATAGATTAGCATATGGATTAACTTAAATTCAAAACTGGCTTTAACCCTTCGATGACTACAGTCTGATCTCCAAACAGGGCAATTCTGCAGCTTTAAAGACAAACTTAGCTCCTGAGTGTCCAAAAAATATTTGTGTGGTAAAAGCAAGCGTGGCCGCTACTGTTTGCATTTATAGCAGGGACTCAGTGGTATCTAAAGAAATTTAGGCAGATGAAGTGGTTTATGACTTCTCTTACCATATCGTCATTTTAGTTTTTTTTAATAATGTCTATTTCAGAAGCTCTTAATTTATTGCTAAAAGCATATTCAGGAGCTATAGAATAAGGCCCTAGAAATTAGTTTAAGGGAAATATATAAGGCTGCAACTTTGTGTAGCTGTACTAAATCTAACAGAAGCGAGCAAAATATTTGCAAGGCAGCGTAGAAAAACTCAAAATTGAAGGAATTGCATTATGTAATAGAAAATAAGTTTTCTTAAAGTAAATACATTTTTCGAGCAACAAACAACAACTATTTCCCTGCTGAAAATAGCTTATTTTTATCAAAATAATCCAGTTCACTAAAATAAATTACCTTTGCAGCAGGCACTCAGAATTCATATTTTATTGCATGTCATTTGCAAAATCCAGTATTTTGTTGAATTTGTTGAGAAATCAGTATTTAAGTAAGGTCAGAAATCATGTGAAATGGATAGTCCCGAATTTAAAATGTCAGGTTTGCAAAATTCTTCTTCCAATCTCATTTTTTGTCAATTGTAAGATAGCTATTTGTGATTTAAATAACTGTAATGTTTAAAATAAAGCAGTTTTCAAAGTTTTCTGTTCCAGACCAAACACAACCATTTTCACTAAATCGTTCAAGACACTTTCCCCACAGCGGCCTTATTTTTAGTCACCACAAACTGAAACCAAAGTTTAGGTGTTTGCATTTGTTTGTTTGTTTTTAAATATGGATTCCCCTAAATTATTGACGCTTTTTTTTTAATGCTGGAGATTTATATCGTGTTTTATGGGAGAAGTCTGTTGTTTGCTAAACTGACGAATATTAGATGTTTGACTGCTTTAACCAAAATATTTGCATTAAAATTGCTGCAGTGGTGATAAGGCTTTTGGGGCTTGTTTTTAAGCAAGATAACAATCAATTACTCTCATCTTTTCAAATAAAATCTTTTGAAATAGAAATTTACTGAATTGCTAAAAATATTTGGGAAAAAGTAGCCTGAGACCCACAAGCAACATTGCTTGGAAAATCTGCTGTGCACAATGGCAAATAGCTGAGAGCGAAGTGTCTCTTCCTATTTCAGGAAGGAAATATTCCCTGAAACACCTGAAGTTCCTCCTCAGTCTGGGCACAGAGAAGTCCTGTGAAAGTTCTAAATGGGAAGCTGGATTCCCTTCCAAGGGGGAGACATAGGACTGTGACAGAGCCAAAGGAAGACAGATTGACACTCCCCAGTGTGCACCTTCTTTCTGCTGAGGCTTTCCCTACAAAACCAGAAAGAGTCAGGCAAAATGCTCCTACAAAAAGCAAGCTTTTGGCAAGCAAAGGACTGCATACAACTCTCTGCTCCCAGCTCGTGCTGACGTGTCATCCTGCAGACAGCCAAAGAGGGAGAAAAGTTACTGCCAGGCCTACTGGGTAACTGCCTTTGCAAACAGAGGGATGAAAAACCTTGTTTCTACAGGAACATAGCTAACAACACTCATCTTTTTGTTCCTGCACAGAAACATGCCAGGCAAAATTCCTCCTGGAAAAAGTATTTTCCTAAGATGAAATGCACATCAGAAGCACCAGTAAGAGCAGTGCTTCGAAACCTAATATGGATGGTAGAACCTAGGTACTACTGACCTTTACAAAGACACAAGAAGAAAAGGTAAGTATGGCATCCAGCAGCACTAAACCTTTCTTTTAGGATGTTCTGTGAACTGAGGTTACCTCTCGAACTACTTAAAATAGGGGAGGGAATTGCCTGAAGTGTTAGCATGTAGATGCTGCATCAAGATCCTAACATTGAGGAGTGGCAGGAGGCAGAGCAGAGAGTAGAATTTCTGGCAAAGAAATTTAATGGTTATAATTTGTTCCTTACCTTCAATTTAAATGTAGTTTATACTCTAACATGTATCCTTTAAAAAAAGGTTTCTGATCTCTAATGAAGCTTTCGGTTCATTTGGAAAGGAGAAAGATCATAGATGTTATGGATTTCATTCAAAGTCAGTTAATAAAATCTCCTTTATCCAGTATCGTTTTGGCATAATCAGACAACCTTGTATTGCTATTATCAGATGAACCTGCTCCAGTACAAGGATTTTATTACCTGTACATAAGGTTTCAGGGAAAATATTTTGGGAGAGACAATGATTGTTGAAATAAATGTGAAACATAAAACATCTGAATGTTTCCCCATGTAAAAGTCACTGGTATAAAAGATTATAATTAAAAATATATATCTTCCACTTACATAGCAAAAGAGCTGTAACATCCTGACATTCTGAGGCTAGTGCTCATCTTTTCTGCTTTTAAAAATCAAATGAAAACTGTAAGAGTTTGTTCTCCAGTTATAAACGTGTGAGGCTCTTTGCCTCGTGCACATACATATCTATATATGCATAGGCAGACATGCACGCGTGCATGCACGCGCGCACACACTGGAAAGACGCTTTTGTCTCGGGGGCCATTTCTGCTCTTCAGAGATCATAAGGCTCTTAGTTAATATGAGGAACACACAGAACAGTTATAATATTTAAAACTACCATTTTCCTTTTATATATGTATGATGGCAACTGACGGCCATTAGGGAAAAAACCCACAAAATATGTTTTTTATAATTCAACTAATAACTTGAGTAAAACATATCATATTTTTCGGTTAATTCTCTCCTTTTCTCCTCAGAAATAAAGAGTGTGTTGTTGGCACTGAAATTTCCACCAAATCCTATGCTGTATTTAACATGGCTCTTAGCAGGTTAAATCATAAATATACACACAAAATTACTAAAAGTTAGCATTTAGTATATATTCTTTTTTCTTCCTAGGTAGTCTGTCTCTTTTTCATTTGTTTGGATTTTTTTTCTAGCTTTTTATAGTGATTATGATAATATTCTCTTTTATGCTTTTATTGTGTTTTTAGAATCTATTCTCCATTATCAAAGACGCTACTGAGGGAAGACACTTTACAGAGATTATTAGATTTCAGGAATAGTCCAACATTGTTCAGAGCTAATAAAACAACAGGACAACTGCAACAGTAACAATACTTGGGCTTCGTGTGAAAATGGTTTTTAAGTCTGTGCCCTAAGCAACACCAGTCATTCATTCATTTAGTAATAAAGATTGCACTTCAACATTGCTGTGTACTAGAGACAAAAATTATTAAGAAAAGTTATAAAACTCTTGCAAGGGCAGAAACAAATCACAGTTCCAGTTCAAGCTTATTTTTCAGCACTATACAGTTTAAATGCTTACATGTGTTATCACAGCACCTTTGTAAATTGCTGCACAAACATCTCACGCAGATATTAATCTGCTGGAGACAAATATTATATATATTTCTATAAATGGGCAAGAGAGAGATACAGATGCTGATGTTGAGAAAAGTCAACATCAGAGAATTTTTATAGGTACTGAACCTCCCTCAAAAACCTACTGGAAACAATTATTCTATACCCATTTTACTGGTAGACTGAGATGGGGCATGGTTTGCCTTGACCAAGGGCCATTTAGTGAGCAAGTTCCAGAAGTCGATCCACAACTGGGAGTATGAGACACTGAACCCCTGCACAAGGAAGAACAGACAGAGACATCACCGAGGATTTCAGGAGACAATAATTACCTCCATGTGTATTAAGCAACAGCTCACTCCAGGTAAGGCTGGAAAACTGGTACCTTCCAGCAGTGAGCACACAGCTATGTCAAGCTGCTCAGGCCCTTCTGACAATTTGTTCTTGGGCTGTGGTAATTATTACACCTTGGAATTTCATATATGAAATTTTGGGGAGCCCCTAATGGCTGCAGGAGCCTTCCATGGTCATGTACAGTATCCTTAGTAAGCAGTCTAGGGAATTGAGACAGATGAACAGTGGGGTGACACTGACCCAAATGTATCCCTATTTTTGTATATTTTTACAGGAGAAGCTTAATCAGATTGAAAGCTGCTTTTGTCGGCTTTCACAGTAAATGGCTTTTAACAAAAAGGGGAGGGGGATATTCACAGAGCAATGGCAAGAACAGAAACTGGAGGTTTGAAAGACCCACCAGGAGAGGGAATTCAGCCCACTTATATTAAATCAGCTGGTTTTTTTTTTTCTCTCCTCCTCCTTCCCCTCCCCCAAGGATCTGGTACCCAAAAAGAAAATGATGTGAATCCATTTTCAGTGCTGATTTCTTTTAATCCTGCAGATCAAAACCATTCCAGAGTTTCTGAATGCTTTTTCATTCTAAAGGTAAAACATTTCACAAGAAGATGTGAGAAGTAAGTCTTTCCAATCAGGGATTTTAAACTCAGTTGCTTGCAAAATATAATGAACTTCAAAAAAATCATAAAGGGCCTAAATCCTGGAGACAATGGGGGTTTTGCCATTAATACCTAAAGCAGCAGGATTGTGCACAGAGTAATCAATTGCCCAACAAGGCCCTGGGAACACAATCAAGAAAGGAGGCTACAGGAACATACAATATTTCACATCTAATAAATGGTCTTTTGAGATTACCGACATATAGAGTAGCAATAGAGAGAAAGACTATAATGCTAAAGTAGGGATTATATATATCTGTCTCTCTGTCTGTCTCTCTATCTGACTGTCTGTCTGTGGGTTAGAATTTTAACAATCATTTTTATATAAAATGTCAACAGGAAGAATGCTTCAGCACTGGTTTGCTTCAATTTAAATCCTCATTCTTTAAAAGCATAGTAAAGACTATTCTATCTTCAAGAGGGACGAAGGTAGGGGAGAAAGACGCAGCGTGTCTTTGATAGACTAATCAGACTGGCTCCTAACAATACCTGTCTTGGGAAAGCTAAGGGACTATAATAAAACACTTTAAATACGCCTTTGCTGTCAGATGCTGTATTCTTTCAGTATTTATTTTACTAACAGTGTTATTTACAGTAAATTTAGTAAAATAAAATTAGACCAGCTTCATTACTACATGTTAATCAAGTTTTAGCCTTAAAATAGTGCTGAAATAGCTGTTCCTTAATAAACAGAAAAACTTCCAAATGGTAAAATATCTACAGCACTCTCTTCCAAATTCAGTATGCAAGTGTAATCTTTTTATAATTACAACAGCCAAAGGATTATATTCTCAGGCAAATCATACTGGAAGTGATGACTGAAAGAGGAAGAGCAGATTTCAGTTGGGTTCTCTCTTCCACCTCAGTCATTTTTTTGGTCAGATTCTTCCTTCTCTTTCCCCTTCCTTTCCCCCCAAAAATCCCTAAATTTTCTGATTCTTAACTGTCACTCATTAAATCTTTAACTGAAAACCAAATATGGATTGTTCCCTCAACCTGGCCTCAGGGCGGATCTGCACAAAATGGTAGGTACAATATGTTCATGTAACAATTAGGGAGACTGTTTCTACTTCGTGTAGCGCTCTTAGCACAATGTCTTAGGCTCCTAATCACAACCTGTATCCCCTTGCCATTTTTAACCCAGTGTCCAGCTCATCTTTCAGTTCAGTTCAAGAAATAAAATTAGTCTCACTGTCCTCAATCACAACAAATTATAATTATTAATGCTTAGCTTTGATTTTATTCTCATAAAGTATCTTATCAGTGAGCTGCAGCTGCTTTCCTGAATTCAGAGAAAATGCCAGTTATTAATTATAGTATCATATATCACCCATATATATGATCATATGTATATATATCAGTCTGCCTAGATTACAGTAATGTGCTGATTCTCTGAGCCTATGGGGAAGGAGAATGTGCATGGGAAGGGGTAAAAGTAAGCATCTGATGTGATTACAGTTCTGATTAGCATATAAACTCTGTTAAGTTCCTTCTACTACCTTTATAAAATTAATATCTTATGTTTTGGTTGGCTTTTCTACTCTCACCTTTTCCTGACAAATAACTTGAATGAGGACTGATTTTCAAATAACTTTTTTCAAAACAGAAAGGTTGCAGTTATGCTTTCCAGTATCCCACACATACACATTAGGTAGCTTTCTCCCCTGGAGTGCCAGAAAAAAAACATGCATTCCTTCTTGCTACAAATCTGTAAATCTGAAAAGAAGAGGGCACATGAATAGGAAAGCTCTTTATAGAATAAAAAGCATGGGGTGTTATTAAGTAGGACTGTAAGCCCTATTCTATTCATAGTAATTAAAGGATCAGATCAGGTTAATGTGAGGACCTAGGTCAATAAAGTACTGTAGGTTCACCCTTTTTAATCCTTCTCAGTCCTATAGGCTGAGTTTCTGACTGCTCTCTTTGACTCACAACACTGTAATAGGTGACAGAGATGTGCAGAGAATTGTTGAGAAAAGTTGATGTTTATATCAATTCCACCATACATTTTTTGAGCTTGAGTGTCAGAAGGTGCTTGGGGTGAGGTAGCTGACAAACTGTAGTGCTATACCATTTTCATCGTGCCAGCTGGTAAAATAATTATAAGAAAAAGGTTGGATAATATTTTGGGTTTGAAGACTAAATTCATAGTGGTCTAGATAGTTTAAAAATGTTTTTCTATTAATTTTTCCATTGTTCTCTATGTGCAGATCCATACTTTAAAATCCCCTTCCCTTCTGTCACCCCCATTAGTGGGTGCCTGTGGCAGAACACGTCTGTGACTGAGCCCTGGGGCCATGAAGAGCTAGCATTTCAGAGCAGAGGTGTGCAACCTAGGGCAAGCAGTGTTCCTGCCCCTGCATTGCCTGGCGCAGTGGAAGAATTCATACGGTTCCGTTGGGTGAGGGAAGAAAATTTTGATGAGGAGCATCCATCTGAGCTGCAATGAACTTGAATTAGAGAACTAAGGATATCCCTGCCCTCCCTAGGTGTAGTTCTTGAAGCAATCATCTTGCCTATGGCAGCCAGCCAGCATAAATATCTGTTTTGAGGTAATCTGGAGGATCCCCAGTCCCTGCAGGTGTCAATCACGCAGGCCAGTTGCCCCAAAAGCATTGGTTGGACATTGCAGCATACTAGAGGTTAGGCTGATGGCTCTATCTGTAGGTTCAGTCTCACAAAATGAGTATGCCCCATACTCCTCTCTGAAAAACTCCAGCACCCCTCAGGTCCACAGTTAAATCCCTGCTGGCTTCTCTCAGGGTAGGGCTTTGCCATCTCTTCCTGTTTTTCTGACCAATATGTTGATCCAGATTTCTCCTGTAGTGCTGTCCATAAGGCATAAATTTTATGACACTTTTTCCCTCTCCTCTGACCCTACAAAGCTCTCATTATCTAAGGTATGAAATCAGTGAGAAATTGTGCTTTATGAACCACCTGGCTTAACAAAGCAGTGGATCCTGATGTTACACTTAAGAGTTATGGCTGAAACTGAGTGAAAAGAAAGATTCCACTCACAAACACGGATGTTCTTTTGCCACAGAACATTTGCCACAGTTCTTTTGCCTTATATTTATCTCTTGTGTATATTTGGATATTACTTTTTCTGAGACTTTTACTGCAATCTCTCCAAAGCTCACAGAACTGAACAAGAAAGCCCATGTTCATTAGGGTTTTTAAATCTTCCCCCAAAATATACCTGTTCTGATTTATAAGATGCATATGTGCACATCCACACATGGTATCCTACTCCCTATGTATTGTTTATTGTATGTGTATATATATTTTATACATATATATATAAAATGGCTCAAAGCGAATAGAAACATTTTTTCTGTTAATTTCCAGAAGTTTCTGGGAACTATTATTATCTCCATTAGCATTTATCAGAATATCTCCAGGAAAGTTAGAACTTCTGGAATTTAAGTGACTTGTTATATGGTCCCCAAAATAATAGGTAAATTGAAGCCACAGAATTTTAAGGATTACATTTTAATGCAAGATATTGTGTTCTCTATTCACATGTGATAAATCAGTGCAGGAGAAAGCTAAACCTCTGGAGGAGAAAAATATGCCATAGTGCATGTTTGCCCTCTGCATTTTCTCCTTTTCATATCTCTGTGAGCAGTTTATTAAATCTTTTTAAAGACAAAACAAAACCCAAAACCAAACAACACTATGGTAGGGAAAAAATCAGTAGCTTTAAAGACTGAGGCAGAAAAGATAGAAGGGAGAGTCCATTATGAAAGCAGAGGCCATCCCAAGAAACTGAGAAAAATAAAAATAAATAAATAAATAAAAAGAAAAACACCAAAAATATTAGTATTTGAATGATGTGAACTCTGGTAAACGCCAGCATGCAATATGGCAAAAACGAATCAATCAGTTCAGCTTAGTTCAGCCTCTGCAACTGGCCATCTGGCGTGAAATCAACCAAATGTAGCCCTGCATATTCATCTTCATTTTCACAAATACTCAGGAGAATGTCATTCTAGGGCAAAATAAAATTAAATCACCATAATTTTTAAGACATCTTTTCCTCTCGTGCTCTCCTGAGATTAGTGTGTTTATGTGAGACTACTCATTGCTGTAGGGTTAGCAGGTAATTTCTAAGGGGGTACTCTCTCTTGTACTTAAAATCACATTTCACTTACTCAGGACACTTAAGCATAGATTTTGTGGTAAACATTTTGAAGCAAAGATCACATGGGAAGTTACTGTGGCTACATGGACAGATTTTTCCCCCAGGGTCAATAGAGAGGCATTCTGCATTTGGCTTCCACAGCCATCCCAACAATACACCTGTGTGACCTACTGATGTTGTGGGACCACACTAGATAGACCTAAGGGCAAGTCTGGGCACTTAATCCTTAAAGCAGATAATGTAAAGCAATGGATGCCTGAAGAGTGAGGCCAGAACCAAATATCAGCTGTGATTAAGACTGTTACTGATTTGGTACACATTTTGTCTATACAAATCACAGTGATGAGCACAGGGTAGAATAGTAACCAATATGAAAAAAAACAGGAGAAAGAAAATGAGAATGGGCGATGGATGGAACCTCTATGTGTCATCATCATGTTGAGTTAGAAACTACAAACTACAAACAAAGTTAGAAACTACACTACACAGCACAGTCCTTTATTCAAGGTAATAAAAAAAAATGCTGGTCAGGATAGATTATTTGGGACTTTATCTTTTAAGTGCTTGAATTAAACCCTAATCATAGTCCATCTAGAAGCCTTACTCTTAGGTTTGTCTATTTGTTTGATTGAGTTAGGTGTTCCCAGAGCTGAGTTAGCTGTTTTGGTTTGGGTTGGGGATGGGAGGGAGGAGTTTGATTTGGGTTTAAGATTGGTTGTTGAATACTTGCTTTCTTGCAGCATTCAAAGTATATTACATTTAAAGAAATTGAACAAATTTATTTAAAGTTTGGCTAACAAATGACTTCTTGAGCCTATCTTCTGATGTTGATGTTTTCTTCACTAAGTACTACCTTATCAACAAAAAAGAAAAAAAAGCCTTAAGGTGCTTCTCTTGATGCCATCTCTTTGCTCTTGTCCTAGAGCTGTCCTACTTCATTTGATAAGGGATAAAGAAATGCCTGGCCTCATTTGAATAAATATGTTAAGCAAATGTTAAACAAGATGCATCAAAAGGCAATAAATACCTTACAACTTCAGGCTGCTCGGAAACACTAGCTCAACATGGAACCACGTTTCCACTCAGACAGGGAACATGAAATAGCTAAGGCCAGTTAATCTACTTCTATCTGTCTGTCTTAAGGATTTAAACTAAAGCCTGTCGCTATAGTATCTGACAGAAATCCTTCCTCATCTATTTACTTATGCTATATAAAAAACTGTTAATTCTAAAAAGGCCTCCTGTAAAACCTAAATATAGTATATACAATTAAATATAGTATTACTGATTTGATTTTTCTTCTGAATAGTTAAAAAAATTCTTTTATTTTGTTCTGTTGATTTCAATTTGGTTTTGTTTCTTAACTAGAAAAGGCCAGAATTACAGTTATTTTTGCTTTTGAAACCTTGATTATATTAATAAGTTAAAATAGGTTTCAGGCACCATACAACAATAATTTTATTTCATTTTCACATCTATCTGAAGTTTTATAATCACAAAACAATAATATGTTGAACAGAGTATAGTTCCACAAAAAACTCAAAACCAAATCCAAACACAAAAAAAACCCACATGCACACACACCTAAAACACAAATTCTTGGCAAACATTAGACTTGAGAATCTCTTCCAGTTCTCATTTCTATTCAGAAATATCACTGTGCTCATGAAAATTGCTACAGTTCTACTTATGATTGTTTATTTTAGTATGTCACCAAAAAGTAAGTATTTACAAGAAATAAAGTAAGCTGTTACAAAATGTTTTATACTTGTTCTTCAATTTTTGCACATTATCATTTTACTGTTTACATATTGGTATATTAGCAAAATGACAACTCTGTTTTTAGATTAAAACCAGACATTTATAAAGCGTGCCACGTAGGATTCAGAATGCCTAATTCTGAAACTGCCTTTGCCAACTATGTGACACAAAATTTATGTTTTATCTTCAGTTATGGAGAGGTTTGAAATAAATATTTTGTGCTGTTCAGAGAAAAAGCTGATGCATCACTTCATAACCTCTCAGATAGCCTTTACACAAACAGTGCAAACTTATCTAAGGCCATAGTAATGGTTTCAGCAACTATAAACTACAAGACCAGTCTCATCTTAAGCATCTCAAATCTGACCTTCTATGACAGAGACAGCTTTCTGTTTAGGATAACTTCC
Organism: Pseudopipra pipra; assembly: GCF_036250125.1. Lineage (NCBI taxonomy): Eukaryota > Metazoa > Chordata > Aves > Passeriformes > Pipridae > Pseudopipra > Pseudopipra pipra. The sequence continues at coordinate 36,041,746 of NC_087549.1, read as the reverse complement.
CTTACAAGCTTTTACTTGCTTCAGTACTTCCTGAGAATAAGAAAACCAGTTTGTGATTGCTGTACTAAAGCTTTGTATTTTGTGTTAAATACATGCATTTTTGCTAACATGTGGCAAGTTTTTGCTTCCTTACTTTTTTTTTCTAGAATGACAAGAGATCCTAAGATCTAGAAGAGTGTGGTCCTCCTCTCATTTCAGCATAGTCAAAGCATCTATTTGCATTTTTCCCACTTGTTTCTATTGCCCACAAATCAGTACAATCGTGTAATGTACAGCATACAATATTCTACAAGGTAGAATGCTAATACTCTAAGAATACTAGAAATTCATACTTAGAGTCATATAAACTAGTCATATATTATAAGGAATGATTTAAAAAAAAAGCTGTAGAACAATTTTTACTGTAATTGTGCCAATGTTTTGATATTTAGTAGGCTTTTCTTCTTTACTAAACTTGTGTTTGAACTTTCTCAACTTGAGAGAAATAGTAAAATTGATATTGACTCAAAACAACAGGCTAGTTTTATTTCTTCATAAATAAAACAATTGTTGCTTTATAATTTGTCATCCATATAATATTGGTTAGTATTTCTAATTAATTGCCTCACAGTTTTCCAGAAACTCTTTGAACAGGCTCAACTAAAAGAGCTCATTAAGAGGAAGAGCTTGCAAACATAACAGAGAAAATTGTAATCCACATTTTATTGATATTTGGCCTTCAAGTACAATTCTTGCCTGTAACATTCAGTCTTTTAAAATCTGAACATCAAACATGATTAATTGAACACAAAGCTGGATCATGTAGTTTTTAGCTCGTGTTAGGCCATCCTCAGCTTTACTGAGAGTGCAAAGTGAGAAAGACCCTTGCCATACACTGTTATGGAGCAAAGTGATGACAAGATGGAGTGGTACCCAGTGGGACTGGGACCAGTGCCTTAACGTATTTTTGAAATTGCAATACCAAGTAAACCTACTGAATTTTTTAACATTTATGTCAAAACCAACGTCACTGACACCGATAGGACACATGTTACTACACAGGTGATTTCCTAAAAGATCTTTCCTAAAAGACACTTTGAATAGGGGTCTGTTTCCAGTGGTTACAGTAAGTAAAATACCCAACACCTAACCAAGTATTAGGAGTCTTATAAAGCATTCACACCAACGACATATTCAGTACAGCAAGTTTAATCTTAGGTCTTTGCTACATCAGCCTATTAATACTATCATAGACTAGCAAGATACATTCAATGAGAAATTTAAACATTTGTGATAAATTACATAATTTCTATTTTTTCTGAAATTAAAATTGTTACCTATTTCCTATGAGCCATGTCATTTAGAAATTGGATGCTAGTCAAAATAAATATAAAATTCTTACTGATTACACCAAAAGATGACAAATATTTTGTGGTTCCACACAGCCTTTATTCACTGAGCAGCCAGTGCAAGAAGAAAAAAGACATTTAAAGGAATCAAATAGTTCGAAGTCAAACAAATCAGACAAACAAGTCTGAGCATAGCACTGCAGAAACATTTGAGACGTTTCCTCTGAAATTTGAAAATTAGACAGAACAATATCACTTCATGCTGCCCGCTACAAAAGTGTCAAGAATTCTTTCCCATTTCACTTACACCAGTGTTGTTGTGAAGCAACTCTGCTCAGAAGAACAGAAACACTTCAGTTTTACATTACTGTGTTAATGAAGTAAGACTTTGGCCCTAAGATTTAGGTCTTTCATTAGTAATTTATACCCTCATTAGGGATTTATAGAAATGGAAATCTAGGATCAAATGCTAATTGAGAATTGTCAGTTGTAAATAAGTGCTAACAAGATAAATTTGCTCCTGGTCACATTGAACAGAGACCTGCATTTTACAAAATGAAACTCTTCCTTTAATATAAAAACCCCAAAACTCTTGGGTTAGTAGTGTGCAAGGAACTCTGCTGCTCTCACACATGGCCCCTCATAGCCAGAGCCATGGCTACTCTTTCCTCTGCCAGCTCTCACAACCGATGCTGCATCCTCTAACCTCCCCCTTCACCCCACCCTTCACCCTCTACCTCTGCAGGGTGTGGATGTGGTCAGGACTGTGTATGTGAGATGTGAGGATTCTCTTTAGTTCCAGTGAAGACCCTTTGTGCTCTTGCACTAGTGCAAACAGAGAGAGAGAGACAGTCCTGGAAGAGCCCTGTGTGAGCAGTGTGTGATCAAATGGATGCTGCACGTGGTCACGTGTGATGTTGTGAATGGTCATGTGGGAGAGGAACTCACAACCTGGACAACCAGCTGGTCAAATCAACATGAACCGAAAGAGAGGTCTTCTCCCTAAGATGTGCCAGTCCTTCACAGACCAAACCCCACTGGAAAGAAACCCAAAGGGTACCAGAGAGGAACCAGAGCAAAACTTGTGCAGGTTTTTCACATGTATGACCAAGAGGCGAGACACAGGTCACCTCAAAACATGCAGCCACTAGTCAGTCTAGATATAGATTAGACCACAATACTGAGGTAAGATTTCAGTCTCTCTATATTCAGTGGAGATGGGTAACTGGAATTCTGATCCCTCAGTTTAGTTGAGTTTGGGCAGTATGACTTAGGTCACATCTGCAGCTGAATACTATTTTAATTTTAATCCAAGACAATATATAAATTACAAGAAAGACATGCCAATTTCTGGATGAGGCATCTGACTCATGTAAACCGGCAACAGTCAAACTGAAACTTGATCTCAGCATCAGAAAGAAAAATTCAGTTTTAATCCACCTTCCCATGCTCTTTTGGAGAAAAATAAGTCCTTCCTCACTCTGGATATTTTTTGCACTGAAACAGAACCTCTCACGCAGCCAGAACAAAGTGAATTCCACACAAGAGTCTAGTCATCACCAGGAACCATAACCACCACTCAAATTTACAATGGTTGCATATTATTTCTTGTGAAAAGGAATTCAACTTAATCTAGTGAATTGCTGTAGGCAGCTATTAAGAAACGAAACAAAACAAAGCATTTTATGTATTTAAGGGAAAAAAAATTATAATAAATTGCCAGTTTTGCTTGTTTGTTTGTTTTTAAAAAAGACATAATTCAGTTGTTTCAAAACTCACTAACGAAACAGCAACAAGAGGCAGAACATTCCCTGAAGAAACCCCCAGGAATATCCTCTCAAAACAGAGACTCTCTAACATAGCTGTTAGCTTTTCAGAAAAAAATAAATAAGATTTCTGGTTTGGATTGTTTTGGTTTGGTTAATACCAAGAGCTCCTAGTGATGGGCTGTCCACTCAACATTATGTACCTGAGCCAAAGACAATTTCTGGCTTGTATTTTACTGGGAGATTACTTACCATATGATACACTGAAACACTGCACAGTATAAAGTTTCATAAGAGAAATCTGTTGCTTTTTCCCGGGGTGACAGTCTCACCACCATCTTTTCTGCCTTTGCAATATCTTAATGCATCTTTTTTTGAATATCCATGGCTTCCCTCAGAATGGTTTTCTTTTATACTAATGTGCTACAGAATCACGGCTTCAAGTACAAAGGAAAAGGAGAAAAGAAGCAGAAAACTGCACTATGCCCCTTCATTAAACATGCTCCTCCAAGTGAAATGTGTCTCTGGCTTGGCTCAGAGGCACATCAAGAGTTTTCTCAATCTGCCCTGACCAGACAGTAAAATATTAATCTTGGGATTCCTTATTTCAACCAAAGCCTAAAAGAAAGGAGTGAGAAACAGAAAAAGAGAGGGAGACACAAACATTTCTTAGCTTAAATCTGATAACTATATGTATAACCCTTCTAGGTCAACTGGGTACACTGTTTCCCAGCTTCTCCTTGCTTCCTGAACTAGGGAGATCTTAAGTTAATAGCCTCTAGACTTTACAGTGTCCCAAAGAGGAAAATATCTTGGAGACAGAGGTACTGAATTTAAATTTCACGTTCCCACCACACTTTCTCAGGAAAAAAACTCAGGAGCAGTTAGTTAGGGGTGAGATAAGGAAAGGGTTTAATTGTGCCAAGGCAATAGATGTTACAAGACATGCGCACTGGCTGTGCTTGAGATGTTACATTTTATAATACCATCCGTCCAATCCCAAGTGTGTCCACCCTGTAGCCTTTGCTCTGGTCCACCTCCTGGTCCACCCCCTGAGAATTGGGTCTGGGGGCTTTTGGGACCACCTCTTCATCATCTTCACCATCTTCAGAGCACTTGGGATGGGGATCTCAAAGGAAGGTACCTAAGGCACCTAAACTTTGCTAATTCCAAGTGGAATCAGATACATACTCTAATGAAGGCAGTTTCATGAGTTTCATAGTATTAACAGAATATCTCCCATTTTACTCTCTAAGAACAGGTTCCTGAAACATAGAGAAAAAAATTTGGTTGAGATTTTTTTTTTTTTTTTGCTTCACTGGGGGTATGTTTAAAAAAAATTGATTAAGCACTCGTGTCTACAGAAATCAAAGTAATAAGAATGAGAAAAGTGCTCCTGTCCAGGCCTCTGCAAAACTAATGAACCCCTGCCTACTACTTGTATCCACCTTAGTACCAAAGGTGCACAACATCTTACTTTGTTTATTCTTTTTTAATGCTACTTTCCTAATCTTTAAAATATTTTTTTTATTTTTACATCTCTAAATGTCTATCCTATTTCATCCACTTTCTTAGTCTTTTTAATCTTCTTTTCTTTACACCGCAGGTCTCTCAGTCTTTCCCCTTATCCCAAAGCAGGGCACACCCTCCCTTTTCTCATGGCTAGACTCTATGATCCCCTCTCCAGTTCTCCTGCCTCTCAGCCCCACAGTTCGTATAGCTACAATTCCCTCCTTTCTCATGTTACCTCTGACAACTGAAAAATAATTTTCCTGGAAAGCAGAAGGACAATATTTTTAAATCAGTGATTTTAAAACTGATATGTCTCATTTCTTTGTGCAGTATCACATATGCTTGTGTTTAGATATTACCCAACTTTTAAAACCCATTACTATGAGGAAAAGAAAGTCACTGCTACTGTGGGCAGTCCTGGGTCCCACAATTTAGGAAAGATGTGAAGGTCCTTGAATGTGTCCAGAGAATGACAACAAAGCTGGTGAGAAGCTGGAAGGAATGTTCTATGATGAGCAGCTAAGGACTTTGGGCTTGTCTAGTTTGGAGAGGGGGGTGCTGACCTCTCCTCCCCAGTATCAAGGGACAGGACACATGGAAATGGTTTTCAAAGCTGCACCAGGGAAGGTGTAGAATTGACATTAGGAAGCATTTCTTTACTAAGAGAATGATCAAATACTGAATCAGACTCCCCAGAGAGGTGATTGTTACCCCAAGCCAGTTGGTGTTTAAGAAGCTTTTGAACAATGGCCTTAACAACAAGCTTTAACTTTTGGTCAGCCCTGAATTAGTCAGGTATTAGACTAGGTGATTGATGCAGGTCCCTTTCTATAGGTGATTCCCCTACAGGTATTTAGAGTGAGATTTCTGCACTGTGTCTTGTGAGGTTCCAACACATGATCATACTAACATCTTTTGTGTGAAAGAGTACAATTTTTAAAGCAAGTTGACACCATGAAGCACCCAAGCATAAACTCAGGAATATAGGTGGCTCTTAGACTTCCCAACCTGCACAGTAGAGGGGACCTGCAGTGAGTGCTGCTTGATCCTGGTCATCTCCTCTCCTGCAGAAGCTGTTTGCAGGCACACTGAACTCGGTTCATATTTTCTGGCCGTGATGGGGAGAAGCAGGGGATGCTACTCCCAAAGACATTTTCATTCCTGTATTTCTTGGCAGATTTTAGGCTAGTACAACTGCTCTGGGCCTGTGTTCAAAACTTATTCTCCTGCTGTAGCCATTTCCACAAATGCCCTTCATTCAGTATCTCATGTCTCTTCACCTTCAAACGTGGCTCACCTTACATGTATTTCCCAGAATCTGACAGAAGATGTCAAATACCTTTATTCAACCTTACACCTTGTGTTTGACCATCACTACAAAACCCCAGGTGGTCAAACCTTCCAACCACCACTATTTTCATAGCAATTTGGTCAGTCAGTAATAACTTCATGCAGCAACAACCAGCTACATGAGAGGCCATTGCAATACCCACCTGGCACCACTGTCCTGCACATGATGCTCAGTGGAGATGAATCAGTTCTTTTTCTCATAAACTGGGATTAATCTCAGTTGGTCAATAACACTTTATTTATCAATTCAATGTTTGTCACTTTAAACCTCAACTTTTAACCACAGTTGACACCAGGCAATCCTTGAGGTGGGAGAGTTGTCCCCTGCTTGGTATAATTTTGTAACCTACCACTGGACACAATGGAGCCTGTACCTTTTTGACGTATTAACTATCTTTAATCATAGCAAATTGCCATAGCTGGCTTGTCAATGTCCTCTTTATGATTTAGTTTGACCATGAAGATAAAAATATTATGACTGCAGAATGCAGCAATTAGCACTCACCTAGACCATGCAAAAAATAGTACTTGGTATATAGATCTTAATACTGTAACACAATTTATAATGAAATCTTTCCTTAAAATAAACTAGGTGTTTAAAAATACTGTAGGGACTATTCACGATTAGCTTCCATTTGAAGTCAGTATGATTCCTTGTACGAAATAAAGTAAGTGCATTTACTCCAGGCATCATACGGGGATACATAACTGCAGGACATTGCAAAATCAGCTGTGTTAGCATCAAGGTGGAACCTTCATTTCCTCTTCTGATTCTATCTCTTTTACTTTCTACTTTTGAGAAACCATTTCCCATTTAAATTAATAAAATTATTAACACAATTTATGCTACCATGAAGTATAGTTGGAATAAGTACCTCAGAGAAAAGATAATTAGAGAAGGAATCTACCTCATGGGATTTGTGGTCTAGAATGGTCTCCTCTCATAAAAATATTAACATCTTGTACACATTCCCAGCCTGCTTCTGAGAGGTGATGAGTGGACCCGTCAATGCAATAGCAAAGGGGTTTTAATTGAGGAAGAATCAGATTTAGAGATCTCCCACCTTAGGTAGGCCAGACCTATCCCTTTAATTGATATTGTCATCTTCAGAAAATGTAGAGTTTACATAAGTAAACATTCTCACTTTTTTTCCCTGTATTTGAACATTTATCCATATCATAGAACCACAGAATGACCTGGGTTGGAAGGGACTTTAAAGATTATCTAGTTCCAACCCCTCTGCTATGTGAAGGAACACCTTTCACTAGACCAGGTTACTCAGAGCTCCACTCAGTCTGGCCTTGAATACTTGCAGGGTTGGGACATCCACATCATCTCTGGGCAACCTGTTCCAGTGCCTCACCACCCTCACAGTAAATCATTTCTTCCTAATACCTAAACTAAATCTATTCTCTTCTAGTCTGAAACCATTCCCCCTTGTCCTCTTACTACATGCTCTCATAAATAGTCTCTCTTCATCTTTCTTATAAGCTCCCTTCAGGTACTGGAAGGACGCAATTTGGTCACCTCAAAGCCTTCTCTTTTCCAGAGGCTGAACAATCTAATCATCTTAGTGGCCCTTCTCTGGGCTTGCTACAACAGGTCAATGTCCTTCGTGTACTGGGGGCTCCAGACCTGGACGCAGTACTCTAGATGGGGTCTCACAAGAGCAGAGTAGAGGGATAGAGATGCACTTCTTTTAATGCAGCCCAGGATATGGTTGTGTACATTGCAAGTGCACATTGCTAGCTCATGTCCAGCTTCTCATCCACCCCAAGTCCTCAGCAGGGCTGCTCTCGATCTGTTCGATCTCCAGCCTGTAAAGATTCTGGGGGTTGCCCAAACCCACGTGCAGCACCTTGCACTTGATCTTGTTGAACTGCATAAGATTCCTACAGACCCACTTCTCAGGCTTGTCCAGGTCCCTCTGGCATCCCGTCCTTCAGATGTGTCAACTGCACCACTCAGTTTGGTGTCAAGTGTAGACTTGGTGAGGATGCACTCAATTCCTTTGTCTATATCATTAATATAATGGTCTATCTGTAGATCATTAATTATGATTACTCCTAACAGTATGACTGTATTTTTGATCACAGTCCATTTACACAGCACATAAGTTATCTTTGACTAACTAGGTAAATATTATCACTTGAAGTAAGGTTTTCAAGCTTGTGTGTAATGTTATTTATTGAACTTGTTAAAGAATATATCATCCTAAAAGAGAAGTAAAGCTTTATTCTGGCAAATCTGCTGCTTAACCCAGGTCTAACACCTCTACCGTGTGTACCATTTATACAGTGGTTGCAATCCCTTCCCTTTGTGCATCATAGGAGCAAACATCAGGCTGGCTGTGCAAGTTTTGAGCTGGCTTCCCGCCAAGTCTCCGAAACTCAACAACAGAGCCTGTTTCCCAAAGAGGAAAGAAAAAAAAGAAAAACCAAACAGCCAAAGCTATAGCAAAAAAAATATATTACACATATAAAACAGACATATACAGTGAGAATACTATATACCTATAACCCCAGAAACCCCAAAAAGCTTCTTAAAAGGGAAAAGGGGAAGGGAGAAGGGAAAAAAGGACAAAAAAAAGATGAAAAGGGACAGAAGCAAAACAGGTATGCACAACCTATGATGCTTGCTCGGCTGGTACTAAAGGAAAAAAACCTCAGGAGCAGTTAATGAGGGGTAAGATAAGGAAAGGGTTTAATTGTGCCAAGGCAATAGATGTTACAAGACATGCGCACTGGCTGTGCTTGAGATGTTACATTTTATAATACCATCTGTCCAATCCCAAGTGTGTCCACCCTGTAGCCTTTGCTCTGGTCCACCTCCTGGTCCACCCCCTGAGAATTGAGTCTGGGGGCTTTTGGGACCACATTTTCATCATCTTCACCATCTTCAGAGCACAAAGGGTACATAATCACCTAGTTTTTGACTCTGTTTTGTTGTTCAGGCCTAGATATGGGTGTTCTCTAAACAGCATAGGCCTTGCCTTGACAAGAGACTAAACATTGCCACTGAATTCAGGGGTAGATTTGATATGGGGAGCAGAGAATGGGGTAAGAGGGTTAAGGAATGTGCAAACTACTTGTACTACAGGGTAAGGGAATGAGGGCTGCTGCTTTCAAAATATACTTCTACTACTTATAAAACTTATAAGGCTTACAAAAATTAGAAAAATAAAAAACTAATAGGTGTTTAAGGTATCACCTAAAAATCCAGTAAACCAGCAAAATAAAGAACTAGGAAAATCTCGCCACTTCCCTTGAGAGAAGCAGGATGGCTGAACACGGCCCAGCACTCTCCCCTCACGCATGCCAGACAACAGCAGTCACTGCAGGCCTCAGCTCCAGATAAGCAAGACCGAGACAGGGACCCACCGTTCTTGAGAGCGAGCTCTCTTATCTACGCCTTATTTATATGTTGTGTTACGGAAAGGAAGAGCATGGAATACTTCCTTGGTCACCTTCCGAGTTCCTTCCTGGTTACAAGCTGGTCTCCAGGAAGGCCTAGGGTGAAAACTATCACACTGGTCAATGTTAATTCCAGCTAAATGCACTCTACTAGGGCAAATGAAGTGCAGACAATAATGTTGAGGTGAGAGCCAGCTCTCCAGGTTTCAACAGTCAGCACACGATTACTATGCAAGTCATTTTAGTAAGAGCACCTAAATCTTCAGCCCAGCGTGGGAGGTGGTTGCCCTGCCCAGCACTGCTGACAGGATGTTTGCACAGACTTTGCACAGGTTGCACCAGCAACATAGCAACAAACTGCGCTTGAGCTTCCCTTTATCAAGCCCCTGTCAGCCCTCCTGATGGTGTCTATCAGGTCTCAGGATTGAGGAAAAGCTACAGCTCGTACCACAGTTGAGGTCAAAGATTAAACCCTTCGGATAACCACACTCCTCTGTGATAGCTCACACAGACGGTCCTGTTCCTGCCCAATGACCTGACCTTCCCTGGCACCCCATGGTAAGCTGGATGCTAAAGTTTGTGGAAATCATGGCTCGTAGTATGTTTTGTTTCTTCAAACTGTAGAGAGGGTAGACCACGTAACCCATTTTTCTGCCAAGATTTACCCTTATCAGACTACATACATGGGTCAAAGGGAGAAAAAAAAAAGAGAATCTCAGAAGGAAACTTCTGAACCAAATTCTTCTGTTGCCAACCAGGTCTTCTAACCTCTCTCCCTCACTCTTCATTAGACTAAAGCAGAGAGAACACTCCTTTATCTATGTCAAACCAGCATCTGACTATTAGATAATTAACCTTTGTATTCATAATATTCTAGAAAATTGTAGAAGAGAATGTGTGGGAGGACAGAGGATAATTTGAAAGAAAAAATTTATATAGGTAAAATAAATGTGACAGAGAGTGATATACCATGCAGTAAGGCAAAAACAGAGAAAAAAAATTGAATTTGATACAGGATATAGTCAAGGATGGTTTTTAACCCAGAGAGAGACATTGAAGAATGGAGACCCTGCTTTTCAGTAGGAAGAATGTTAGGAACTTGTAGTAAGAATACAAGCAAAAACCCACATCTTTTTTAACTTGTGGAGAATTTCGTAGTGGTGGCTTTTAAATATAACAGTGGTGATTTGGACCTTTGACAATAAACTAGTTTTGAGCCTGGCTAATCTGAAAGAAAAACTTAAAACTCACCCCAATCATTCTCGGAAATTGTTAAAAAATGCCATTCCACCTGCTCACTTTGATCCTCTTGTCCAAAGTCAGGTTTATCAATCCAAAGGATAGCAAAAGAAGAACAGAGACATGAACTCTGAAGCTAGTATTTTTAGAGGTGAGTAAGTCTCTGGGACTGACAAAATATAGCTAAGCATCCTTGCAAAGACAAGGGAACAGTTATCATTATACTTGCAAACTATTTTAAATCACAGCAGAGCATTAATTTTCTAACTTTGCACCTTCTGCTGTTGTTGGCTTGGCTGCTTCTCTGAATTGCTCTCTGGGAATTAAGTCTGCTGTCCTGAACATTGTTCCCAGGCCTGCTTACAGAAACCTTATCTGCTGCTATGTATATATGTAAAGTAGTTTACTAGGGGTTCAAAAAGCTTTTGGGTAGGTATTATTTGGCACAAAGAGCTGACTGGCTGCCTTTAAAAAGGAAGAGAGGGGAGGAAAGGTCCATAAAATCTGGAGGATGTTGGTTAGACTGGGTATAACTAAGAAGCAGTTCATTTCAAATTTCAGTTAGGTAGACTTCATCAAACTAGATGTTTTTTAACAGCACTGTTTATCTTCCTTCATACATAACATGTTATCTGGTGGTTCCCAAATAAGTGTCTCAAGGCACCCAGTAGAGCCATTAATGGACATGCAATACATCACTCTCAATGGAAACACAACAAAATAATTCTTAGTTCATATTATAAATACTGACCCTTGCTAAACATAAAATCAATACAATGTTTGTTGTACAAAGCACTAATTACTAAAAAATGATTTATTTTTTCCCATTTCATCATTCCACAGAACTGTGTTCCAGAAAAAAAAAAACAAGCACACACAAACAAACAAAAAAACCCCAAAACAGAAAAATAACACACCACATTAAATCTTGATTCAAATAATCTGAGTCACTAAAACTAGCTTTTGTGTCCCACAAAAAGTTCCTGATTTGACAGAGAAAGCAGTTACTTTTCAGAAATATTAAATTATTAAAAAAAAAGAATCGCAATAAAAATTACAGATTAAAAGAGTAGAACTAGAATGATGTTTTACACTGGAAACCTCAGATCATTAACTCCTACTAAATTCCACTGCCAAAAGGGCAAGTGAGTAATAAAAAATTAAAATGTTGTCATTTAACCTTTCATCTAGTATGGATACTTACATGCTTTGTTTTAAATGGGCGAAAATATACAACAGAACAGAATTCAGCATCTTCCATTTCCATTTCATCATAGTGTACTTGATGATACCATACTTTGCCAGCAGACATAGAATACTCAGTTGTCAAGTAAATAAAATAGATGTGACCATTTTAATGTACCGAAACATAATATAAATTAATTAAGTGAATTATGTGTATGCTACATCTTCAAACTGTAATCTCACCTAAAAATTGCCATCATACACATAAAAGCAAGAAATCAAGAAAGAATGGCATGATGAAAAGGTTTTATTGGTTTTGGGTTAAATTGTAGCACTGTCACGAGAAACAGACAACTTATGCAGACTGCTGCAAATGAGCTTTAATTAAGACAGCACACTGTAGAGATACAAGACATAAAATATATAAACCTAATAGGAAAAAAAGTCATCACAGGATATTTCATTTTATATCCTTCCACTTACAAAGATAGTTGTGCAAATAACAAGCAGAATTGACACAGAGAAGCAATGAGCTTAAAATATTAGCAAAACTTTTAAGAAGGTCTCTGTTAACTGACAAATCTGTTATAACTGCAAAGCTTTTCTAGAAGGAGAAAGCTCTGTCTGTCTAACTTTCCTGGAAGCAAAAAAAATTCCAGTGCATGCAGACTCCTTTTTCCACTTCTGAAAAACTCTAGCTTAGAACCTAGCAACAATCTAGATTTTCATATTTTCTATTCTGAACCTCCATGCACAGCAGTTTGTGCTAAAGCTAGAAAGCCTACAAGCACCACAGAATATTCCTGCCCTTTGTCCAACAGACTTTTCTCTCTTGGTCATTTGCATGGATGCACTTATATCACAACTTTGTAACAGAAATCTCATCTGTGCAAATTCTCATATGCCTTCAGGGTATTTCAGTGAACCATGGTAAATAGATAAGAGTAGAAATGGACGATGCTTCTCAGAGATTTTGGAAGTCTGCATCTTCAGAAGTGTTTGGTCACTGTAAATGCTTGAACAAAGCTGGCTAGTAGGGGATTTAATCAGTGACTCCAAGTTTTTCAACGTATATCAGACCACTAACAAAGTCCAGTCTTTCTAGTAGGTCATCTGACACCCATATCATACTCTGCTTCATAACACTATATAATTTTTTTCTGTGGAGCAGGTGAGGAACAGCTCCAACCTCAAAAGCATTGTTGGAGAACTCCAGAGGAGGCAGCAGAGCATCACTAATATTACCAAATATGCCTATTTTCATATATGTAAGGACAACCACAACCATGATCACCTATAATTAGAAACAGTTTCCAAACCTTTTTATATTGGAATAAGAGATACTGGCAGTAAATTCACAAAGTGCTGCATTTACCTCTTCAGGTGGGCAGTATCAACTGGCAGCTATCAAAACCTACCATCTTGATTTTCTTAACACATTAAAAAAAAAAAACAAACCAAGAAACTATTTCAGAGGGACTATTTTCAGTTCTGCAGGAAGATCAAACAAGATTAAACAGATCAATATGCAATAAAAATACCACTGACTAAAATTAAGAAAGCCAAACAGCCCCTCTTCCATGAAACCATAACTCTCCAAAGCACTGATATTTGTAAAATTTGAATAAAATGCAAAGAAACAAGCTTCTCTCTCTGTGTTTTCCTCCCCAGGATAAACCCTAACCATGTATTTTGGGCAGCATTGCAGAAAAGGAGACTGTCGTGGGAAGCCAAGGGAGAAAATGACCATTGGTGGAAGTGTGTATGCTTTGACTTGGTCGAAAAACAAGCAGCAGCAGTTGAAAAGCTGTTTCTGAAAACACATGAAGAATAGATTGAATTAATCTCACTTTTTTTTTCCTCTTGCATGGACATCCTCCCTGCTTACCAGGAGCCTCCTCATTAAACTCACTTCTTACGTGTCTTTGTACCCAAAGTCAGCTGCAATCTGTCCAGAACTCGCATCTGTCCAATAAAACCTATGAGCAGTGCTGCATATTTTTGCACGCCATCTACTGGTACATTTTACTGAAACTGTGACATCTATCATTAAAAAAAAAAAAAAAAGCCAAACATTTTTGCCATGAAAGACATACTTAAGCAATTTCAACCTTGCATGGAGTTCAAGCTTTGGCAGCCAAGCTGAAGAAGTTCTTGTCTGCAGCAAGTTGAATTTTTGCTGCCTAGATTATCAACTTTTATGTGCTTAAGCAGCTAGTCATCAGGTGCACAAGCAGCAGCTTCCCTCCCAAACCCCTGCACCTGCCTCTGCAAGGAGTTACTGCCTCCATCCCTGCACACCTCTGTGATGCTCATCCATCAATACGCAGCCTTATCTCCAACACATCGGCAACAAACTTTATTCTCACCGGTATCTTCTCACCACATTTCCACAGTCCTTTACTGAGAATCTGTGAACAAACTCGCCCCCCTACACAAACCACCCACACACATACACACACAGAACGACACAGGCTTTTTAAAGCCTTTTGAATAGTTATTTGATCTCTCTGAGCTATAAGACTTTACAATAATTTCAGGCCCTTTCCTTAGCTTCTTAATGCTGCCAGCTCTCTCACTTCCACAAGCCAGTGTTTCATAAAGCCCCAGCTGCTGCAATCAAGATATCTGCAAGGGAAGCTCAAATCTTGTTTTTAAAGTACATTTCCAGCCTTTGCAGATGAAAAGTCTGAAAGTATGAGGGCCTCAGGCTCAAAAGCAGGCAAACAAACCCTAAATGTATTATTAAAAAAATAATCAAAGCTTTGGAAAGAATGACTCATTAGTTTTGAATTCTTCAGATACATCATACTTATTTTTGGTGAGCACTTCACCAGTCAGATTCCACCTTAAAAAAGAAAAAAAAAAAAAAGCTATAAAACCAGCTTTCAAACCAACCAACAGCTTCAGTCCTTTACTCCCTGCCACTGCACCCAGCAGGCCTTCAGCTCATCAGCAGCTGAGATCGTGGGTCCCAAACTCCTGGTTTACAAGGATCTGAGACCTTCCAGCAGGTATGCTGTCATCAGCCTGCTCTTAAATGGAACTGCATGTCACAGGCCTTCGAAATAAATGCCTTTATTAAAACATGGGAGAAAATCTCCACAGAGGTACAATGTTGCTGTGTAGAACTGGAAGGAAAATTTGCGATGTGAGGAAGAGCGAAGGTGCATTGAGGTGTGCACATCAGGTTTTGTTGTATCCCACACAGCTCCAAATATTCTGTGTTCTCAGTTAATTAAAAGTGCATTTACACCCAAGAAAGCATGATATACCTCTGATGCTGTTTTAACTGATTATTCTGTATCTGTCTTTGCCAAAAACACCGTCAGCCATAGTAACACTACAATTTTTGGGGTGGATAAATAAATGAGTATCTTAGGAGGTAAATCATATATTCTTTTTCCCTATATTTAAATATAGCACACTTTCTAATGAATGAAAATAACCCTGGTATTCAATATCAAGGAGAAGACTTACTAAAATAAACACACAGATGTTTACACACATCTAATTTGCAGATTGAAGACCCAACATGTGTGTATGCAAGATCTTTCCTTCATCAGTCTGTAGTGAAATGTGAAAACAAATGTAAAAGATGTAGCCATTCAAAGGTCTGTCAGACAGATTTGTATATCTGTACCAGACTAAAATTTGCCTTTTCCTTGTCAGATTTTCAGGACTTCATTTTATAAAACCTTGATCTATATATCTCAAAATGTAACAGAGCCTACCCAGAGCTAAGTTGGCTGGAAAGCCTTTAGCTAGTAGAGTGGATACAACTCTCATATGAGTAAAGCAGTCTTCACTGGATCAAAGGTAATTTATGACAAAAGCATCTGAATTCTCTTAGATACCTGGAACAGTTACTGTAAAGTAAGTAATTTCTAACCCAGGATGTACTGTAGAGATGAGGCAATATTTTAAATATCTTTCTAGCCTAAAATATAAATGTAAGGAAATATGAAACTATTTTAAAACCACAAATGTTGTATAAACACATAGATCATCTTCTGTTTTCCGAGTACTTTACAGTAGCTCTCTCAAGCTTCTTTTATCTCTTAAACCCTTCTCCAGCTCTATATTGGCCCTTTAGCCTGGTGCATATGTTCCATGGACAAAGTCCTTGTGTCCTCTCCTTCTGATCTTCATCACCTTAAGCCTCACTTCTACCTGCAATTCATACTCTGCGCTTTCCATCCTTGCCAGACTCACATGCCTTACTTATCCCCAGTGGCTTGTGTTTGCCTCTCTTGGCTGTAGCTACAAACTCATATATGCAGAAATGTCAGTGTTTTTAAAGCACTGTGTAAAGATGGTGCTTTATACTAAAGACAGATTTGAGTATCCTTCCTCATTCCAAGTGCCATCTCATTCTTCCAATAGTCCCATTCAATTCTGTGGGCCAAATTTTGTCATTCCCTTTGTCATGTAGAGTAGGATCTCAGCCTTTGAATAGTCCCACTGATTTAAATGGGACTTATTCACGCAATCAGCCATTAGTAAGAATGGAAAGAGGAGCTGACATTATATAGTAACATTTCTAATACATGTCTTCTGATGGCACAGAACAACCTGATAATGATGAAACTTTTACAAAAATGTAACTGTCTTTACTTTTTTTTTTTTGACAACCTAGAAAAATCCTCGCTTCTGTGAATGATATTCCTTTTACAGAATATTATCCAAAGTATATCACAGTGATGCAATGAAAGCTCAGAATATAGCAGACCTATGAATCTGTTTTTACATTACAGTATAGCAGAAATGATACATTATCTAGTAGAAGGAATGAGTTGTCTACAGCTGTTTAACACCAACAATCTATCCATTCACTAAACAAAGTTATGATGAAGAAGAACACAAATAAATAAATATAGACCTAGCTCACCAAAACCACATACAGGTGTAAATAAAATGTAGCTAGTTAAAAATGCATTTATATATATATTTTACACAACATTTTAAAGTAATCATACATTAACATCGTTTTCAGTACACAGAAGCATGAAGCCACTGAGCATCCTGAAGACTAAGAAATGCAGGGCAAGGCCTCCAAACATACAGGAATTTAATGTTTGAAATGGTCATATATGCTGAATTAATGCAATCTCTCTGTTGCAGACCCAACCAAAGTTCTAAAATAAAAGAGCTCCTTTAAACAAGCTCTGGTGAAAGAAACAGATCCTTTAAAATAACACTACAGGTGCCACAATATTATTGTGTATATATTGCTGCTGTATTTTTAATAGTCACTCATTCCTTTGGAGAGCAACTTGTAAAAGAATTATTCATTCTTTTTGTGCATACATTTCGAGAAAAATTCACCGTACTTTTCCAAATTATTTTCAAAGTGTACACACACAGGATAAGATACAAAACTTTTCCCAGGCTACATTTGAAAGCTTGTCAGCACTCAGAGCTAAGGCCTTTAATCCCAGGCTTTAAATAATTTAGGTAACACTTGATTACTCCATTGCTGGAACGTCAAGCTCTGCAAAACCTGAGTAACACAATATTTGAGGGGAAAAGAGAGAATACTCTACTATAAACACTCAAGTAAAATACATTTACTGCAAACAAAATGTGAACTGCAGCCTGATGTTTGCAATGCCAATTATGGTAAAGCACCACTGAGGCTGCCCTCCAAATAACACTTTATTCCAGTTTCCACTAACAAAACCCTTTAGTGAGCAGTTCTTTGGTACACTAGTCGCAACTTGCATGACACAAAGTATGATATTCAGAGGGCTTAAGGAACAGCTTTTCCTTATGTTCATAATATTTAATTATATACCTTAGCTAAAATGTGCACATCGACTTCAGAACAAAAAAAGTCCACCCCCCCGCGACGTGACACAGCACACACACATGATTTAACCAGGGAAAAAAAAAGTTTTTTACCTTTTTTGTGGACTACTTTTTTTCTTGAAATAACAATTTCATTTTCTCAGGTAATCCACAGGGGATTCAATATTTACTGTCTCTATACATTTGCTAAATAAAAAAAAAATAGTACAAATATCTTTGTTCTCTTAGGTACATCTTTTCTTGTTCTGTTAACAAAGTCTGAACTACAATTTTTCAGTTGTGTTCTCCACTCAAAAAATAATTCGAGTCAACAAAGAAACTTCTCTGTACAAAGTTTTTTATATAATTTTCATGGGGGTAAGAGACATGAACATCATAACGTGGGCTGTATGACAATCTATGCATACTTCTTTACATAGACACACCAGCTTATTTAAGAATATTTAAACAACTCAAAATTTTATCAGAAGGCAACAAAGAAGAAGAAAAAAACAAACAAACACCTCCCCCTACAAATTAAATTATCACTTATTAGGTCCTTTAAGATCCCTTTTCGCTGCTGCCTTTGAATCCTTTTTTGCACAGAGGAATACAAAGGTTTTCTCTTATATCCATTAGTTCCTTTTCCCTCCAAAATGCATCGTTTAGCCCTGTGCAATATGTAGTGCCAGAAAATCAAGATCAACAACAACAAGCCCACAATTACACTCAGCAGAGTCAATAAATGGCACATTCGACTCTCTCTCATACCATTTTGAACCAAGTCCTCACACAACTTCTGCCCTGACACCTCATCCATCAGCTCTTAAAGCCCAAGAGCAGCACCCCACAAGCAAACCTCTTCTCTCCTACGCCATCTCCAGAGTTGAGGCCCAGATGAGAAACAGCCTTATCTTCCAATATAGCAAGGATACACCTCTAAAATCAGACCCTGGCAATTTGACCTAAAGCTATCCTTACTTGCAAAACAAAGTCTCCATCATCTTCAGAGCAAGAAGGAAAGAGAGTGAGAGGGAAAACAGGGGTGGGGGTAGGGGGGAAAGTCCAGTCCTCTCTGACCTGATTGGAAACTTTGTTGTGGCAAAAAGAAAAAAAAAATCTCTTTGGCCAGTTGAGAAAGTGCCTATGGTTGCTCTTGTATTGGGAGGGTCTGTTCAGGGTTTCTCAATCTTCTTTTCTCTGTCTCTCCCCCCTCTCTTTCTCCCTTTCTCTTGTTTCAAAAGGGGCCTCTGGTCAGCGCTGATTAATAAGTGTTTTTTGTTGTGAAGTGTTGAATAATAGAAGATGGCCAGTGACCCAGGAAAGACTAAACCTTGTGCTACTTTATTGTGGCAAGCTGAGAAAGGGGCTTTAGGACAGAGACCCCAAGCACTGACCCGCACACATCCTGTGGATTCCCTATTCATTCTCACAGCCTTCCAGTCGCCCAGAGCTCCCATTGTTTGCCAAGCAACAATGGAGATTTTACACAGAAAGTAAAGCTCTCTTCAGATTCTTCCCTGATGTTTTGCATTCGGGGAAACAACCATCCTTAACAGGTTTTTTTTCCCTACACTGAATTTCATGAAAACTCTTAGGATTTGGGCTTTTATTCTCATTACTCAAGACTTTCTCTACAAACCTAAGAAAACAAACATTTTCTCTTAATAAATATTTTTTTTTCTTTTTAATTACACAACATATTTTTCCTAACGTATACTGCTTCCCTAGTGATTTAAGGGGAAAAGTGAGGTTTATTTTCTTCTATTCCTTAGCATATCACCACGTTTTAATGCACACTACATATCACTGTAATGTGTAAAAATAACTGTATTCAAGCATACTCTTTTTTGAGTGAGAGACAACCGGACAGTGGTCCTTCTTTAAAAAAAAAAAAAAAAAAAAAAAGCAGAAAATTGAAACCTCTTGGTTTATTTCTGCCCTGATTAGGAAAGCCTAGCTTTTATGTCCTCAAAGGCTGGCCTTTTCCCCACACTCCAAACAAAGAGTTTATCCACAACCACCAAGGAGGGTAAATGCCATTCCATAGACTTGCTCTGATTTACCTGTAGGGTCCAAACCACATTTCTCATTTCAATCTAGGCATTTATTTGTACTCTAACCATGTGGATAAAAACTATTGCAGCTGTCAAGCCTCTGGGTAGAAGAACAGTTAGATGGATCAAAGGCCTCAGGATCTCAGAATTTTGTCTAATTGCTTTCTCTGGCCTGTTATAAACAGATTTTTATTCCTCTATGGAATCCACTTACACATGTCACCAAGTGGCTAGTAGGTTTGAGTGTTTGGTTGTGCCTTGCATTTGCAGGTTTTGTGTCTTCTTGTGAATTTACCAGGCATTAAAAAAAAAACCACAAACAAACAAACAAACAAAAAACACCAAACAAACAAACCAAAAAATCAAGAGCACACACAACCAACCAAGACCAGGAGGAGGTTGCAATCAATAGGACAAATTCCTGTTAAATTGCTAAGAATGAGATTTCTTCCCCCTCAGTTATTTGAATTTATAACTGACTGAACATTTTTATCAGGACCATTGGTTTTTCTCAGGGTTTACACCTGCGTAAGGAGGTCTAGAAATCCACCCTTTGGAGGTGAGGAATAAAAGACCAGTCTGTCAGAGAAACCTTTAACAAGTGAAGGGGGAACAACAGTCTTTATTAAGGATATTGGGTAGCAGAATTACCTTGGCGGGGGCGGGAGGCGTTGTAAAACATCCATGTGCAAAAAGCTCTCAGGCTGAAACCCTTTCATCGGTGGCGAGGGGAGGGGGAGGCAGGGCGGGGGCTCGCAAACCCATTTGTCAGTGCCACAGAGGAGGGGTCGTAAAGCCAGCGGTGCGGAGGGGTGGGCTGCCGGTGGTCCGCCAGCCCCGCACACCCAGCGGCTGATGCCCAAAGCGGGACGCGGCTACAAGTGCGCTGAGCGCGCCGGGCTCAGCCCCGGGGCCTGCCGAGCCCCCGGCCGGGGCGGTGCGGAGCAGGGGACCCGGCCTTTCACTTTCATGCCCACCACATCAGCGCTAGGAAGAAGGGAGTGGGGGGAGGAGAAGGGGGGGGGGGGGGGGGAAGGCAAGCGCCTTACCGTATTGTTCCACTGCCGAATTGATATGCTAATTCCCCTTGTGAGGGAATCACAAAGAACACCTTGCACTTCTGAAAGACTTTTGTGTCCTGGACGGAGAAGTTTATTATCAACTAATTAGCAACAACTTCTAGCAATGAGTAGGGTTACATTTTCATAAGCTTTGAACAAACATCCTGAGCTGCGTTGTGTCAGGATGATGGGCTTGCTAAGGAAAATAGAGTCCTAAATCAGAGAATGAGCTTTAATAATTAGCGCCTGCTATATATGGAACCTCTGTCGACGTAGGTCTTCTTTCGAGGCTTTTGATTCACGTTGCTTCCAGACTTGCAAAGGATCATGACAAGCACTCTACAAAACAAAATCTTACTCAGGGATGACTAGCCATTTTTTCCTTCATATTAAGGCTCTTTTCTTACAATTGAAGAGTATTTTAGACTACCCCGATGATGCACCAAGGATAATCAGTATATGAAGAAGCTCAGTGCAATTAAACGTATTCATGTTAAATACTATTTTGAGAGGCTTGTTGTAGGCAGTCTAGCACTTCGAATATAAAAATCGTCTGGGAAAAGGGAAGGTCATATGTTAAATTACAAAAAGGAAACACCCATAAATTTCACAGGTTTTCTGTTAGTTGTGGGATTGGGGGGGGGGTTGGAGTTTTTGTTTCTTTGATTGTTTATTTGTTTGTTTGTTTTATTTTTGGTTTGGTTTTTATTTCTGTGACACTCTTATTATGGTCTTTCCAAAGAAGGAGGACCCGGTCTAGTACTAGGTTAGTTCAGTCCTCTTCCTCTGGACTTCCTGTATATTTGGAAGCAAAAGCATATGCTGTTTCCTTGGTTGACAGCAAAACTAGGAAAAACCAAGAGGACTTTATTTTTATCACTGTAGTAAGTCCTAATTATTTTCTTATTGACTTCATGCAATCAGAATACAGCAGAAAAAAACCCTCTGAAGGTAAGGATGTTCTAGGGTTTACTGATAATTCTTATTGACTGGAAACAACATACTTACAGCTTCACGTTATACTGTGGGGTTTTGGCTTTTGAGGTGTGTGATTTGACAGAGGGAGGAGGTGGGCGGGAGTGTCCTAATCGGTACTAGGCTGATTTTGCGGTTTATACGTGGGGCTCCAGTGTAGCGTCCCAAAACCTGTCCTGGTCCTGAGGAGAGCACTGAGGAAGCTGCAAGCCTTGGGCCTGTACACGGATGCAGAAGAAAGCAGATCAACTGTGGCTACTTTTGCAATTCACCTTATCCTCTGCTACAGAGTTCATTTAATGTGTAAACACGCTCTCCATCACTTGGTCTCTTTCTGTCCCCTTCTCCAAGTGAATTCATTTGTTTAAAATCCTAAAAGGTGGTATAAGGTCTTATTGAAACCCAGCAGCGTAAGGGGTGGGAGTGGATTAGATTCCTTCATTTCCTTTTGGTAATCCCAAATGCAGCTATCTCTGGTTCCTTAATCTCCTCTAGAGTCGGATTACCACCCATTTGTGCAAGTGCAGCTGGAATTAGGAGATGACAAGCATGCAAAGAAAGTGCCAAGAACTCCTGAGGTGACCAAGATGCTGGGGTTGCCCTGGCCACCCCGCAGTGCCCAGGGGTCCCCCAGGGCCCCAGGCCATGGAACAAGGAGATGGCGGGTGGCCCTGGGCCGGGTAGTGCCCACCAGCCCCCGGCACGGACCAGTCTTTCTTCTCACTGTGGTTCCGTAGCTGGAGGGCAACCGCTGGGTCACTTTGGCACTTCATTTGCCTCATGACAGACTTCTGCCAGCCTCGCGGCTCTCTGACATGGCCAGGCTAGCCACACTCTGCCATACATGAATATGTTATATATATATATATATATATATATAATATATATATACACATATACACACACATACACATGGATGGATGTTCCCACATTTGCCAGAACAAAGAACTGACATAAAATAGACCATGAAATGTGGAGTAAATTCAACCTTGCTTATGAATTTCTCTGTCCGCCTGGAAAAAATCAGCCCACATTAAAACACGTGTATGTGTGTGCGGTTACTTTTTGAAACAATCCCTCATATTTGATTGAAATGGAATATGCTACCATGTATATTTAAGATTAAAGCTTTATTTTTAAAAGCCTGTAATCCTTTCAAGGAGATTTTGTTGATATAAGACTTCATCAGAAAGTAATTGTGGATTGTATAGCTCTGACCTTTGGAGAAAGCAGGGTGCAGGTCTGCACAGATGAGAAATACTGTGCATCAATTTCTTGGGAAGCCCCTGCAGACCAGCTAAGTATGCATACAAGTTCAAGAATTTATTTAAAAGGTTACAATTAGTGGTTCAGTCGTCAAAGTTGAGGATGTGGTATTTTTATACTGAGTAAAATACATGATTTAAATATACTTAAAAAAAAAAATAAGGCCAGACCTTCTACACAAATTGGAGGCAGCTAAATGCTCTTTTGTGCCTGCAGCTCTAAGGAGGCTGTGATGCATGTGAAGGAAAGTGACTGACTTAACTCATTGGGATTCAGGGAACGACCTGCCCTCTTTTGGAAAAAAAAAAAAAGAAGGTAAGAAGAAGACGAAAAGTAAGTGTGTATGTGTGTGTGTGTGCGTGCATGTTCGTGTTCGTGTATGTGTGTGTGTGAGAGAGAGAGAGGAGAGAGGAGGGGGAGACTCACACGGAGTCCTGCTTTTCTGAGCTGAGAGCTGACGGTTCCTAAGCAGAAAGTATTAGGAGAAACACAGCATCTTGTCTCTTTGCTGCATTTACACAATGAAATCACTTCTATTTTTGTTCTTGCTAACCGGCTGGTTTTGCTTGAATCCACTCCGAGCGATGGACAATGGGAACGAACAAGTACTTAAAAACAACTAGACAAAAAAAAAAAAAAAAAAAAAAAGGAGGAAAAAACCCAAACAAACCCAACCACGCTGGGATGAGGATTACTCACTTTAGCGCTGGCTGTAAGTACGAGGTCTCTTGCTGTATTTCAGAGCGATACTGACAGGCTGATGTTTAGGTTGGTGTTGCTCCGGTTTGTTTTGATTCCTTGTTGTTCTACCTTTTTTTTTTTTTTTTTTTTAATCTATCACCCCCTCTTTATCGGTCTATCAGTCTTCTGCCGACTTACTGAGATAAGATAATAAAAGCGGGAGAGGGGCGGACGGCTGAGCGGAGAGCGGCACGGCGGCAGGGCAGCAGCCGGGGGTGCGGGGCTCCGCGGGCGCGGAGGATTGTCCGATGCTGGCAGTGGTGGGGACAGAGGACTGTTTTCGGCATCATTTTGTGGGCTTAACTGGAATGAAAATGAGCTTTTTTTTTTTTTTTTTGGCACGGGAATTTGCACGCCTGTGTGTGTACATAAACATCCGCAGGCAGCGCGATCTGCTCGGGTCTGTGTAGTGCGTGGTGCGTCCGCCCAGCTTGAAGGAATGCGGTGGTCAAAACAGCTTTCCAGATGTTTGGTTTTTTGGAATTCCAACCCCCCCACACACACACACACGCTCCTCAAGTGTACGTGTGATAGGAGTACTTTTCCCTGGAAGGATTTGCTTTAAATAAACTAAGACCAGAACTGTCTCCCTCTCGCCTAGCCTAGTTGCTTTTCTCCCCCTCCCTTTCCTCCTTTCTTTCTTTATTTCTGTGAGAGCGCTCCTGGGAAAGCGGATCGGTTGGAAGGGAAGGCTTTTGAAATCGTGGGGGAAAATGTAAGAGAATTGAGAGGGTCCGGACTTTCTTTGTGTGGTGCTGAAGCCGCGGAGCTGCTTTGTGCTTTGGAAGGAGAAAATGGCGAGTCCTATTGTGCTTAGGCCATTTTCTTCCGGTACAAGGGTTTTCCCCCAAATCTTAAACACTTCAGGGCTCTTTTGAAAGAAATCTCCCAGCCTACGAAGTGTGAATGGCTTCAGCTCTGCCTTTTCCGCAGCGGGTAGCACCTCACATTCGAGAGATCCCACACATTTCTCCTTGCAGGGCTAGTGCACAATTTCTAAAGCTGCTGCATTCAGACCCTTTTGCAGCGGAGGGGCTATTTCAGCTGCTCTTTGCCCGCGTTATTCAACTCAGGAGAGCAGGTTATGAGAGAAGTGGGGACTGAAGAAATAACATTACGAGACCTGTCCTTCATTTTAAATGCTAAGGAGCAGCGTTGGCCAATTGTGTGTGTGTTGTGATCTGAGAAAAGATTCGTGAACGACGGTCTGACTTTTCCACTAAGTTATTTAAACTTTATGTATACATACATGTATGTGCACGAGACAGAGAGCGTATCTGTGTGCGCGTGCATGTAGCCACGTAGTAAGATCTTTCTTTTAGATTCGGAAAGAGGCCATATATATGTAAACTGAGATTTTAGAGCATATTTAACCAGTGTGTGCAAGGTATTCCCGTTGCAAGGTGCAATGAAAAATATAGTTCGCAATGTTGTCGGTTCTTTTCAGCCCATAGGTAGGTACCAGTTACCAAAAACCACTTTTGAATTTCCATGTTAATCCATTTAAGGAAACAAATGAGAGTCCGAGGTTTAAACACCCTTGTCCGATATCAACCACTTCCCATTAAAATGTGGGCTTGCCCAGGCGTCAGTGATTAAAAGCTCTTTGAAACAGGAGAGCTATCAAATAAAACCCAAGAAAGGTAAATCCTCACCACCACCACCTTCTTCTAAGGTTCTGAATTTTAAAAAAAAAAAAAATAGTATTATCAGTGATCACAACAAAGTGAAGATGTTGGTGGAAGTGCCCCGGAGGGGCCGCAGACTCCCCGGCCCTGCGGTGGCGCGGGCCGCGATGGCGCGGAAAGGCGCGCAGGGCCGCCCGCACGGTCGCGGGAGCAGCGCCCGCTGCCGCCGGAGGGTCAGGACCATGGACAGGGACTGGGAGCAGTCGGTGTCACCCCGGGAAAAGGAGGTAAACGGGACTGCCTGCCCCCACGGAACGCCGAAGGCCGGGCTGATCTGTTTTTCTTGCTATCCCTTTCGTGTTGCTGCTCAAGTTTCTAAGCAAAAGATTTGAGAAATTACATTTATAATTCTCCTGCAGGAGAGCAAGGTCTGTTAAAATGCCATGACAGGGATTTCTCTTCTTACTGCCCGCAAAAGAAGTAAAAGGATCTCTTCATTCCACATACGATTGCTTTTTTCCCTTCAACTCCGAGCCAAAAATAAATCTACTGCTCGGATCGGCTGAATGACAGTGGTGTAAATTAAATTGATTTTATCAGTGACCAAGTTCCACAATTGGAAAAATTAAATGCCACTTTGACAGACAAGGATAATATGGAACAGATCTATAAAACAACTCTTTTGAACAACAACAACAACATCAACCCAACAGGAGCCTAGATACTGGCAATCCCATCTTCTTCATCCTGCTCCGTTATGTCACATCATCTAGTTTGCCTTTCTGCAGAACCGAAATGATTGAAACCATTGTTCGATGCAAAGGGACTAACAATGATGAGTCATGGACTTTATGCCACAGCAAAGGCAACAGACATGATTCTCAGGCAAATTTCTTTTTTTATTTTGATCTCTCTTCTAATTGGATTCCCTTTTCAGATGCACTTTGCGACACTTTCAACCCGCCCCACGGCTCCAGCAAACTCAGGGCTGAGCTCCGGGAAGGACAAGCTGCTCTACCTCCACCTAAGAATTGCACAAATGCAACTTCCAAGTCCTTTAGCCAGGAAAAGCCCTAGTTCTGCACCTGCCACCGGCTTCCCAAGGCGAGAGGAGGCCTTGAGCCACCTCCGCGCTTCCTGCATGCCCTAGTTCGGCCCGGCTCGGCTCGGCTCGGCTCGCTGCCCGCTCGATGGGGCCTGCCTGCCGCAGAGACACCGCGTAGCTCCGGGGCCGGGGGAGCGAGTTGTCTCCGCACGGATAGCGATCCGCTCTCGCCCGCTGCCCGCCGCTGCCTCGCCGGGACGGGCACAGCGGAAACAAAGCCCGTGGGGCACGGCGCGGCCTGGCCCGACTCCGTCGTGCTCCCGGCCCCTTGTCGGGCTCCGGGGTGCTGCGGGGGGGAGACTGGGGCGGCGAGGGACCGGGGGATGCGGCGGTGCCGCAGTGAGGGGGGTCGCCTGCCGTGCGGGAAGGGTGACCTCTGGGTGAGCCGGCGATCAGGCTCTTCTTCTTCGCTATGACTGTACAAATTCATGTGACATTGAGGCTGGGGAGGTGGGAGGAAGGCGGGGGAGCTGGGGGAGAGGACCCGGAGGGAAGGGGGAGGGATGAACTTTCTGCCGGGCTCGGCTTTTCACACCTTTCTCTCCCGATGATGCCTGAGGACGTTTTGGGAGAGAGTGGCTCGGCGGGGTCCCCTCCGAGCAGGTCCCCCTCGACCTTGAAGGGACCCGGCTGGGCCGCCCGGGTCTGGGATTGTGCCGGGTTTCAAGGACACGGGAGATGATCAGGACTTTGGGAGCCAACATCTGCCTGGCTGGTGACGTCAGCAACCCCGTGTAATCCTCTTGTACTGAAGGCAGATGCCTTATTTGTTTGGCTGGAGAGGCATTAATCCCTAATTCTGGAGCAGCAAGCGAGGGGGAGAGACCGGACCGCTTCCTATCCCCCGAAAGCAACTAGCGGCACTCTCCTTCTCTCCTGCTCTCCGCGGCTCCGACTGGGCGGAGGAGCCGTCAGCCCCCGGCAGGTTTGACCATTTTCTTTTTGATTATGATTTTTTTTTAGTATTCGGAGTGGTTTCATTTTTCTTATTTTTATTTGAATGGTTGGATTTCCCCCTATGGGTTTAGTTCTTTGCTCTCGTACGCTCTTCAAGCCGAGAAAGAAGGGGGAAATGCTGCTCCCCACCCCCCTCCATACCCTTAATTTTTTTTTTTTTTTTTCATTTTAAGCTTTCCCCTGTGCTTGCTCTCCGGGGATTTTGCAGCGGCGGGCAAGGAGGTTGCTCTCTGCGGTTCCCCGCGGCTGGCCCCTTCCCACCTCACTGCAGAGACTCAGATGCCCGCTCGCCCCGGCGCTGCGGTGATGGGCGTTCCGCCTTGTCTCTCCTCGGCCGCGGACCGAGCAGCCCCACAGGCTCGGGTCTGGCCGGCCCTAGATCCGCGTCAGTCCGTGTGGCCCCCCTGCTCTTCCCTTCCCTTTCCTTCCTCCCCTTCCCCTTCCCTCCCCGCCCTTCCCCTGCTCTGACTCCCCCCTCTCTTCCTTTTGTCATTGGCAACCGCGCGGCGTGCGGGCTCCCGGCGCCCTTCCCTCCCCGCCTGCCTTTCCTCTCCTCCCCGCCTGCCTTTCTAACGCTCTTGCTTTGTCTGTTTTCCAGGCGGCCGCACGCGGGAGCTGCGGTGCCGAGGGGGGTCGGAGCCGTCTGCCCAGTTTGCCCCCAGATGCCCCGGCAAGCTACGGGAAAATCTCTTGGAAGCCCAGCCCGCCGCAGGAGACCGGGCGCCGCCGTATGCAGCCGCAGTACATCCCGCTTCGCCTCCTCTCTCTCTCCCGGGCCCTGGGGCCGAGGAAGCAATCGAGGTCAGCCGCCCAGTTCCTGGGGTCCGGCCGTGGTCTAGCCCACAGGGTGATGCAAGGCGCCCGGCCCCTCTGCTTCTCCCCGGCGCGCCATCGTCACCGAAAAGGAATGGTCCCCGTCCTGAGCGGTGAAAGATGGCAAAAAGCGTAATAATAATAAAAAAAGCTTAGGCTGATTTTATTTTTTTTAAATTATTGTAATGACTTCACCCCTCATTTCCTCACTCGCCAGTTCAGTGTAGGCAGGCCAGATGGGCTGCCCAGGCCCTCCCGGGAAAGGGGCAGGTGCGAGTGAGTTAAATTTTTTTCCGCTTTACAAAGAAAGATGACACGTCCTGCCCTTTCATTTTTCATCGCCGAAAGACCTCCCTCTCCCCCCTCCTTCCCCCGGCCGAGAGGAGCGGGGATGCTCTGGGGGTGAGGGCTCCTCCCGCCCGTGCTCCAGGGAAGCCGCAGGACCAGGCGGACCGAGGCAGCCGGAAAGAACGGTCATCCCCCTGAGCCAGGGATGCCAAATCACAGACGTCGAGTCGGGGAGAGCCAGTTCCTGTATTTAAAATCATGCGAAGACGCTGGTGAAATTAGAGCAATCACCTGGAAGTGTCTAATAGGCACACGTTTAATTTCTCTCCCCCTTTTTTTTTTTTAATCCATTAAATACATATTTAACAGCTTCCTGAGCATTGCAAACAACAGACCAGCTAGTCAGAAAATTCGAGCATGAGTTATATGCAGCCCAGGCCAGGATGGTACTAGGGCAGAGGGAAATCACCGGGTTTTTTTTCGGGGATCAGTTGCTGTTCTGCTTCCAGAGAGAGAGAGAGAGAGAGAGAGAGCGCTCTAAGGCTCTGACTCTCCGTGTTCACAGCGGACCTTGATTTAATGTCATACAATTAAGGCACGCGGTGAATGCCAAGAGCGGATCCTCAAAGCAGCATGAAAGATCTCGCTAGAACACACCATAACAAAAACGTTAATACTAAAATAATAGAAAACTGAAAAGTCAAAAAAAAAAAAAAGGAGAGACAAAGCAATAAAGAGCTCGACAACCTGTACTCACCTATGGAAACCGAGACTAACTAGGACTGGCATACTGATCGGCGCAGCCCGGTGGAGAGATGTCACTGTCATGGGACGGGTACCCGCGAGGGCAGCTGTCATCAGCAGGTAACGGGGCCGTGGGGGACTACTGGAGCGTTGGAGTAGCCGTGGTGGTTTTTCAAGGTGGTGGTGACTCGACCTCTTGCTTTCTTGGGCTGAATCATGTAAAGTCGATTAATGGGAAATAAATACATTTTCTAATATTATCATCGCGAGGATTGTTCTTTGCGCATCGCCCAGCCGGTAGCTAGGGGTGCCCGCTCGGTAGTGGCTCCTCCTCTTGCGGGACTCCTCTGGAAGCCGAGGAACGCGGGCCCTGGGGCAGTGGCGCGGTGCGCGAGAGGCAGCAGAACATCGTCTGTGCCGCGGGCCGGCAGAGCCATGTGCGGCGCTGGTGAATGGGTGCGGGAGATGCTGGATGTGCGGCGGGGACACTGCAGCAGAGACGTGTGCGGAGAGGCAGCCGGGACGCGCGAAGAGGAGTGTGCGGCGGTTGCGAGGGGGAGTGGAGGAGAGTAGAGTACGGGGACGGTGTGGGGAGACAGGCTCAGAGCGGTGCCGGTGGGCAGCGGAGCGGCGTGCGGACTTTTTGCGCGGGTCTGGGCGGCAGGGCGAGGAGCAAGGCGGCGATTTGTGAGCGCGGAGCAGGGGGCGGCGGCGGCGGGGTAGTGTGTGCGGGGCAGCTTACGCGCGGGGGAGGGCGGCGGGGCGGCGGTGGCAGCGCGGCGTGCGCGGGGGCCGGGGCGTGTGCGGCCAGGGGCACCGGAGAGGCGGCTCCGGTGGAGACGACGGCGGTGGCGGGGCCAAGCCGGCAGGTGTGGGGAGGGGGCGGGGGCGGGGACGGGAGAGGCCGGGGTCTCCGTGCCGTCGGCGGCGGAAGTCTTTGTTCCGCGGGGCCTCGGAACAAAGGAGCGGAGGGACCGAGAGGGGGCCAGGTGGGGGCCGGGACCGCGGCCGGCGCTGTCCCTGGTGCTGGCAGCGTCATCGAACTCCCGACGCGGGCGGCCAGGCCACCTGCTCCCGGTCGTGCAGGCACGTCCCGGTGGCACCGGGTGGCCCTCGTGATGGGAGCGTCCCCGGTGGAAGAAAACCTAGCGTCCCTGAGGGTAGGGCAGGAGAGCGGCTTGGCCTGCGCGGTGCACAGTCGCTGCCCCGGCGGAGTCCCCGAGCGGCTCCCCCGGCGCATCCCTCCCGTCGAGTCCTTCCAACCGCCACTCTGAAACAGCCAGGTTGGAAGCAAGTCCTGCGGGGGCTCTATCACGCTCCCGTCCCGGCTCCGTTCGCGGCCATCTGCCGCAGCCTAGTTCTACTCTGCCGTCTATCAAACGGCAGCCACAGCCAGCCAGGGCAGGGGATGCTCTCAAACACTAAATAAGGCAAAACAACTAAGAAACAGCAATAACTACAAGAACTATAAATGATAACAACACCATCTGCCTGAAGGTCGTAGAGCTTTGTCCTCTTTTCTGTTGCGCTCAGGAGACAGCACTGACTGCAGTGGGTTTTTTACCAAAAACTGGATTGCAAATTGGACTGATCACCCTTCTCTGCAAAGGGATAGAAAAGGAGAAATCTTGCTTTTTCCTCAGCCTCTTCATTTCCTTGTAATCATCCTTATGCTGTCCAGTAGACAGATGAAGTACATGGGCTACTCCATCCTTTCTCTTCAGCTCAGAGAGCTGAGGATGAGTTTTTCTCAATGCACTGCCTGCTCCTGCCGTGCCACATAGCTTCTCTCATTTCTTGTTTTTGAGATGCCTCTTCATATATACACATCTACCCACACATACATATGCACATTTGCGCATTTTCTATGTACCCTCAGATTGCCCTAATTTCTGTGTATCATTTCTTCTTGTTTATGTGTTCTTTGTAAGACCCAGCACTTCGCAGGATCTCAGGAGAGCCATGCAGTAAACAGAGGAAAGTCCATCTTCGCCTGCTCATGTGTGGGCCAGGATAATGCACAGCCAAAATTAACCCTCATACAGGTAGAGAACAGGGAAGTCTTTTAAATGTGTTGTGTCCTGAGCAACCTGAAGGACTCAGCTAAACTCTTTGCAGGATTACAAACGTGAACTGACTACCCCTGCACTAAGGCATTATCTCCACCACATCTCATTCCTTCTTGTTTTCTTGGAAATCAGCGCTAAAGCTTTGTTATAAACATTCTATGCTTCCACAGCAAAAGAAACATAAATATGTAAGTGAACCTGCTACTGCCAATCTCTCAATGTAATTTTAAAAATATTTCTTACTGCTTGGAAAGAAGTGGAACTTTGGAATAGATGGAGGTTCTTTTGGAAAGCTTTCAGAAACAGGGAACCTTCCTCCCTTCTAAACTACAGTAGTAATAATAATGGTGGTGACGATGATGATGGAGCACATAAAAAATGGATGTAAGGAAGGTCTGAAGACCCAGCTGATGAACTATGCCATCTAGAGTCATGTGTTTCCCCTTCCGATGTCACATCGCTGCCGTAGGTTGAGGTTATGGCAGCGGCATCTGAAAGTAACCTGCATTTAATATTCACCACTTGCCTTCTTACTCCAAGAACAGAACAAAAACCCTGCTCTCAGCAATTTTTCTTGGGGGTAGTCTGATTTCCAAGGCTCCTCACGGAGAGGAGCAGGGAGCACTGCCTGCCAGCCTCTCCTTGAGTTAGAAGAACACACCCACGCCCTCCCACTATTCCCTCCCCCCTTTTTTTTTTTTTTTTTAAATTGTTTTTCCTTTTCCCCTCCTTAAGCGACGCCTGCCCGGAGCCAGAGGGGCAGAGCTTGGCCCCGGGACGGCCGCAGGACGGCCCCGGGCGCTGCCCCGGCGGGGCCGGGCGGGATGCGGGACGATGCGGCCCCTCCGCCGGCACTGCCGCGACCCCTGCCGGCCGCGCACCGCGCATCGCCCAGCGCAGCGCAAGCCCCGCTCAAGTCTCGCTCCAACCCGGCGCGGCAGAACACGAGAAACTTCCAAGTACGAACCGTTCAGAAGCAATGTTCCGAATCAAAAATAGCTTACAAATGTCATTCTAAAGTGTTTTGCAACGTAGAGCGTGAGAAGTGATCCTTTCATGCCTTCCCAGTGGGAATCGAGGCTATCTGTCTCATGTAGATTCAGATCTGCAGAGCATCATCTGTGACACGAAAATATGAAGGGAAATGAGCTACTACCTGCTTACTGCAGCTGTTGAGGCAGTCTGGGGCATCAGTTTCACTCAGGGGCAAATGGTCCTACTATAGCAAGAGGTAGACTCAAGGTATTGTCCAATTTACAGACACAGACCAGTCATTTTCAAAAAGTTAAAATTTAGTTTTTGAACTGGGATGATTAAACGCCAACATTTCATTTTATTTCACTTATCCTGTACTCAAGGTGGTGGCTAAGAAAGGTGTAGAGCACAGGTAAGTCAGGAAATAAGCAAAGCAAGCTTTCCAGCAGAACAAGCACTGTCCCACTGTCTCCACCCTGAAGGGCTGTTCAAGCAGCAGGATCTTCCCACTGAGAGAAGCAGAGGAGAAGCAATGTGTCTGGTGCTTCAAGGCCTGGTGCACGGTGATGACTGCCACACGGCAGGAAAGTGGATGAGCCAGCCAGCAAGGTATGTAATGAGATTAATTTTCATACTCTGCACAAAATTCCCCACATTTCTTTTGTATTACTTAGCTCCTCTGGTACTGATAAATTACCACAATACTGAGAAGTGAGAGGAGTGAGATAATAGAGATAGTAATTTGCAGTCTAATGTAAATTAATTTTTACTTAATCAGGAACTGCTTTAATAGCATGGTGGATATTAAGAATACCACACTACTCTATACTAAATGTTTGTGTGTCAGATGTAGCCTTATAAAAACCTGACTAAAGAAGTCCCACAATCAGAAAACAGGGAAGAAATACCAAATTTTAAATATGCTGTTGGTATAAAATATTTTAAATTGTAAATCAAGGACAAATTAATTAACAGGAAGAACCTGTTAAATTAACTTGGTGTACTGCTTATACTAAGGTTGCTTTATAATTTGCCATGTTAAAGTAATTCTGTTTATTAGGCAGTGAAGTACAGTTTGCATGTTAAATAGTATTAACTAAAATACACACTCAATACTTGTACAATAGTACTTAAAATGTAATCTAAGTTGTTAACTCCATCGCTAATAAGTTTTGTATAAATTTTTTGTACAAGAAAATGCAAGGTGAAATACTCTGTTTACAGCAACTAACTAGTGTATATATGAACTGATCTTAATGAATGCAGCTGGTAAAGAAGTTAATAAGCAAGGCAATAGTATTATTTTCTTAGAAATTTTAACAGAGAATAACATAATTATTTGAAGTATTATTACAGTACTTGGAACATGGAACATACATAGGTCTTTCCAACTTCAGAGGGTTATGACCCAGCACTGTGATGTCATTTGGCACAACCTGTATAAAACAACTGTTCAGTCTTTTCTGAACCCAAAACTTATTCCATACACTATTCCTATCTCACAAACTAGATCTAGTAGAGGTGTTGAAAGTATTTTTGGACCATTTAAACCATATATTATTTGATTTACTGTTATACGTCTAGTGTATGAGACAATCAACTGAGAGAACATTTTTTAATGAATGTACAGGTCTCTGTAAAAATCTCTTACCTTCACGCTGTTGTTTTTCAAACCTAATTAAGAACTTTTTGCTATTTGTCATTTCTTCAGGTAATACATGCTCAGCCTACTAATATTTGTGGATAAAATGAAAAGACCAGCTGTGACAGGAAAACTAAAGGTACAGTCTTTAAATTTTTACCATCAATACTTCCAAGTAATCTGCCAGACTGGGTGAAGTCCATTAAAAATCAAGGGCACAACTTCTTTCAAATTAGAAAAATTCAAATATGTCTGACTCCTATTAAAATGAACAGAGGAATAAAAATTATTATGTGGCTGTCACTAATTAAAGCAATAATTAGTGAGATGTTGACCTATTTTAAAGATTTATAGTTTCTCATCTCTCCTCTGTAGAGGATTCTAAGGGCCAATCAGAATAAATCATTTCCTTGAAAAGAGCACCAAAATCCCAAAAGAAAACAGGAAAATCCGTGGGTTTTTCTTCTTTGCATTTCTTTTGCTCAATTTCAAACAATTAAAATGTCAGGTTCCCCACATTAGTCAAACCAGTGACATCAGCTATAGGTTTCAGGTCATGAGTATTTAAGAAATACATAGAAACCTCTCAGGTAAAAAGAAAGAAGTGTTAATTTTATCTTGGTAAGTGTAAAATCAAAACAATATATTTGCCTGTTCAGATAGATCTTCTGCACTTACATGTTCACAAACTTAATTTTAGTAAGCTTGACTTTTTAGCAAGATGTTGCACTCTTAGATCAAGAGCCAGGTTTAAACATGCATGGTCAAGATTTGAAGCACATAGGATGCAATACACATTTCAAAAGGAATTCCATCCTTCCCTGAATGAAGTCTTGATTTAAGATGGCGCTGCAGCACATACTGCAGTCCCCAGCTGTGCTTCAGATCCATAGCTATGTACTGGAATACGAGCCCCGCTAACTGCCAGGACAGGACAAACACTTTGGGACTGCTGAATCCCTTTGAACTCAAGGTTCATACTACTAACACAGCAATGGGTCTGACCAAGGTCAGTGTTCACACTACACTATTAGTGCAGTCAGTTAAATGCATCCGAGGGCTTCCTAATAATATAGACGCAATAAAAATAGAACATTAATCCTGCATAAAGAGAAATAATACATAATAATAGCAGAGTTGGCCCAGAAACACTTTTCTGTATCTGTGAAAAATGGAGGATTTCTGGAATACTGTGTGAGAAAGAACACAACCACTTTACGGAATGGGAATAATAGAAACAAAACAAATGTCTCTTGAGAACGTGGAACATCATGGCCTGGAATGAATGAAACTATTTCATGTTGTAAGTTAGGACTGCAAGTGTCTGGAAGGAGGAAGAGGACTTGGGGTATTATTTTGTTGCATGATATCTGTATGCTACATGTGTGATATACACCTGGGGAAAAAAAAAGCAAGTGGGATGCTATTAGAGGAAATTATTTTATGCTATAACCCTAGATGTAGGCAAGCTTTCATTGGGATTATGTCACCCCATTAATCGTGGTCAAGCAAAAGGTTACTAAGATAGCAAAGAGGATGAAGAATCTCCAGTCATGATCTGATCACAAGAACTTGATTTGTCAGCTCAGCAAAGTGAAGTCAGAGGGGAAGTATGACAGCTCTTGGCAAATATCAGAGGACAAACAATGCTAAGATAGGCAAAGAAGTAATTGTACTACTAGGATGCTAGCACTAATGTTACTTTGAAAAAAAATCCAAACCCCTAACCTAAGCATAAAGGGAACTAAATTAATAAATAGCCTTCTCATAAGCTGGTAGAGGACAAGAAAAAATCATTTGAAGAGTGAGTAACTGAATTCATTTACTAGGAAGAGTATTCTGACAGTTTTCTGCTGAAATCTGAAAAAAAAATAGAATAGGTCTCAGGCTGGATGAAGAAAAATATTTCTTGTGTATTTAGGAGCTCAAAATCTAGGACATTTTTAAAATAAGGGCATGTTTTGAAAGGGAATTAGAGAAAGAACGAGAACAAAAGTGGAAGTGAAAGAGGAAGAGACAGAAAAAAAAGGAGAAACAAAGAGAAATAGGAAGAAACTGAGAAAAGGAAAGAAGAGAAGTATTTTCAAATAAAAGAAACTGTTCACAACAAGGTGTTTTAATCCATTAATTCAAGGTGAATTTTTGAATTGGGTAAATTAACAAAATGTACAATTTCACTGCTTGGTTTCAATGAGTCAGCAATTTTTTCTTACACATATTATTAAAAAATTCTAAGTGCACTGCTATATGAACAACCTCTGTTCTTCCTTGAAGTGTTCCTTCTGTCACTATGCAAAACTTGCATAATAAGATACACTTTAATATGTCAATAATATTGTAAGCTTACAGGAACAGAAAATCCAGGTATGTTACGGCTGTTCTAAAATTACTGGAAATAAATTCTCTAAATCAAAGGATTCAAAAGCTTTTTTTTTTTTTTTTCATTTTTCTGATTTTAAGCAAAGAGATAAGGAAAATGCAAAGATGACTTGTTTACAGGTTTTGTAGTTTGACAGAAGAACATTTAGCAAGGTTTATGTTATACTAACTGCAAGCAATCAAAGAAACACAGGTCCTGGATGTTTATGATTCGGAACACAGATATGTTGTTTTTGTCTGCGTGGTGATTTGCATACAGGCATATAGAGATTAAAAATATGGATAAATCAATGCACCCCAGATACCAACTATATTAACGTTAATCCATTTTCAAACAATTAGCAGTCCATAAAGGCATGTTGCATCATGTTATAAATTTCAGCAATATATAAACTTCTTTTTTTTTTATTTTCTCTCAACTTTGGAGACAAAGAACACATCAGAGAAAAGACACCTAAGGATGCAAAATCTTAAGGAATCCTAAATACAGGAAAACAAGAAGTTAGAAATGAAAACACCTGACTGTTTTTACCATCTTAAACTACAGAAAACCACTGCCACCTTTGCAGATACAACACATGAGCCTGCAAGATGAAGGCTATTCTGTGGCTCACGTGTGGATGTGAAGGAACAAAGACTACCCAAGCTCACCTGCATGGAAACTGTGAAACTGCCTGGAAAATTTGGGGAATACTGAGCTGAGCATTTTATCAGGAAGACTGCCACCGATTCTGAGTAGAAATGAAGAATGAGTTTCTATTCAAACTTAAGTGAAGAGAAATAATTCTGCAACCTCAGAAGTTTATAGAGCAATATGGAGAAGCACAGAAAGGAGACAAATAGTTCAAAGTACAATAGAACGGTGAAAAGTACTTTTTTTAAATTTATAATGCGTTTTCTTCTGTTGCCTGTGCTCATCCTTTTGTGTTCAGCTTAAGACAGTTGTTCAAACAAACTTCTTTAACATTTTGTGGGCAAACACAAAAATCAATAGATTTTTATGTCTCCACATGCACATGGTTTTGTTCAATTTATTCAAGCACTCGCCCTCTCAGAAAGTAAGAACAATTTTGTCCAGCAAGCAAGAACTACAAACAGGTCCCAAGTGATTAAGGGATGGCTTTGAAGAACCTTTTTCTGGTGAAAACTTGTCAGCAGAAGCTGTGTTTGTTGGATTCTTGACTGCAGGATATTTCTGCCTTGAGCCACATGAAGTAGGATGAAGGGCAGAGGAGACAGTGATTTGGGATAAACCCGGACGACTGGGACTGCAGTTCCAGCCCAAAACCTAACTTGAAGGAGGGGATATGAGTCTGATAAGGAACAGAAGGAAAAATCTTTCCTTCTTCTTATATGTGCCCAGATCTGGAATTTAGAAAGACCAATAAAGGCAAGCAGTAGCTAAGTACAGGCAGGAAAAGGCAATAACAACTCATTTGAAGCAATTACAAATGTCGGAGCTAAATCAGAAAAGCCCTGTCAGTGAAAGAGAAAGATGGCTGATCTTTCGAAATGCTCCTGAAAAATCCCTGCAAAATAGGCACTAGAAAGTTGGCTTTGAATCTGCTAGACTTACACAGAAACACTAAATTATTGTGTCACATATAGACTCCTTACCTAATGCAATACAAATCAATATAACACACACAAGTATTCCATGTTTCCTCATCCAAAACTCTGCATTTCCCTGTCATGTTTCGGGGTTTGCATCCTGTAGCACATGATTCCTACATTTTCCTTAATTTTAGAAACCTAGCAACCTAGTCATACTAGCAACCTCTCTTCTGTCTGAGAAGGACAAGGCGGGGTTTTAACCATCAATGCTGCTGAGAGGTAGCAGTAAAGCTGGGTGAAATGAACATTCTACCCCTAGGGGGTATGGATTGGAGCTGGAATGCCCAGGTTACACACAGAGTTGCCATGCACTTCTGTCCTTTCTGAGAGCTGATGCGTTTAGAAGTGATTATATTGGCAGGGAGGAATTAGCAGACATCACACTAACAGATCGTGCTTTCTGAATGTTCTAGAGGAAAAAACTAAGGAGAGGTGGAGAGGTTTTGGAGACCAAATTTAGCAGAACTGAATTCCCTACTTTTTCAGTGTGCTTAACAGTGAGAAAAAATATAGCAAAATAGGTATGTTAACAGGGTCAAAAATTGCCTGAGCTCTCCCAAACAAGCAGATTCAGAAAAACAAAACCCTGGAAAATGCACAGTAAGAACTTAAGAATTTATCAAAATTAATACAGAAAGCTAATATGACACTCTGTACTTAAAAATCTTCTATATTCTCGTTTCTGATTGCAAATTATTTAAAAGGTGTTTGGAAAGCATCATTGCTTATGGAAAAAAAATCTACATCTCTAAAGAAATCACAGATTTGTAGACAGGATCCTAATTTATTATTTCAGTATACCACCTTAGGGGTGCCCAGCTACTGGCAAAAGTAATTTTAAGAGTTTATTTACCCAATTTTCTTTCATTTTTTTCCTTCAAATATGATTCAATAGGCCTGACTACCCTTCCTCCAGACAGCTCCAAGGAGGGCTAGTGAAGACAGCAGGGCACGGCAGGGTCTGCAGAACCATGCCAGCAGCCTCAGACACTCTCAGCAATTCAGCCAGACAACTAGTATCTAAATTCAACAATATTCACAGTCTTCCATCTGATGGTGGGTTTTCACCATGGAGAACTCCAGGGAGAGTCATTTTCTGGTGTGAACTCCAGGGATAGTCACTTGCTGGTAAGCCCACCTTTCAGTGCTAGTACTCAGTCTAGGCTTCAGTGACTACCTATCTAAAGATATCGAGATGTGCCTACCCTGGCAGGAGCAGATAAGCACATATATATACACATCATACAGCCCTTTGGCAGGTTGTGTCCCCATTGTCAGGGTTTGAGAAGCACCAGTACAGCTTATTTAAGTTCCAGCTGAAGTTTCTCAATTCCCAGCATAAGAAAGCTGTGACCACCACAGTACCAGTTATTAGAGAAGCTATCTCGTTCAAAATGATTAAGTATTTTTGCAGGTCAAGCACTGTGGCAACACAGATGAGCAACATTAGAAACATTACATATTCATGTGATTCTCTCTGCTGCTCCCTATTACTTATATGATACAACTGTTTTTATAGCAAAGTAGGGACAGTAGGGACTACTTGATTGGGATAGTCTAACGTATGGACAATTGTTCAAACCACAAATTATCTAAATTTTGTATGGACAGAGATGGATCTTAAGAGCTCTGTAGGGGTCAGAGCTGTTAACAAACTGCTAAGGAGGGCTTTGGGGACATAGTGAGAAAATCTGGAAATTCACAGTGAAGATCTCTCCCGGTTCACTTTAGCATTGTTATAAACTGCTCAGCCTGTGATTTTTCCCTTTTTTTTATTAGTGGGGCTGAAAGAGGTTCAGAAGGGGGAGACTTGGAAAACTTGGTCAATCGTGCTGTTGGGAAGTACTATTGTATAGTCAAATTTTCCTGTCAGGGCCTGCCTCTTGAAGCTACAACATTATGTCTTCAGGCTACGTGCTTATTTATTCCCATGTGCTACATTTGGACATCATGTGCATATAGTGTGTCTATACATATATATATACACACACGTGTGTGTGCATATATATATATATACATACATTTATAACATATCTACTAAAACAAAGGGATCTAGGGAAGTGAGAAACTTTAAAATACCACGTTTACAGAAGAAGAAAAGAAAAAAGCTTCCAAAAAACTTAATTCTATGTTTTCTTTTATTGTTCCTTTCACCAAAGTAATTCCACTGTATTCAACTTACCAAAGCCTGAAGACATCCTTGGGGTTCACTTTTAGTTCTAATCCAGATCCTTTGTTACTGAATCAGTTCAGAGAATAATTTAAACATACACTTAATTACATTCTTAATGTTAAGTGACTTCCTGAATCAGTCTAATAATTTAAAGTAATATTAATAAACATTCTTTAATGAACGATTCCATTTAATATCTGTTCACAATGCCGTGCCGCTCGCATGTTCTTTCATGTTTCTTGTTTTTACTACTACCAGTAATAAGATGTAGAAAGTTGCTTCATGTTTTTGATAGTCAAGGCTTAATGGCTCTGAAGAGGCTCATTTTCAGAAGAAGATCACTTCAGAAAATCAAGTTCTCAACCCTACATCAGTAATTTTTGGGGCAAACTTGACTTACTTTTCTAGGCAAACCCTTATATCCATAGCAACACACACAGGCTTCCAGTTTGACACTGTGGTTTTGAAACTATTGTCTTGTGAATAGTTGTTGGAAATGATCACAACTGGTATGTGCATATGATCATGCACACATCTCTGTGTGTGTGTGTATGAGATACGAACTGGTGTTTGCACGTGCAAAGTGTCCTCTTTTCCTCTCTTTCCTCAAATCTGAGACAAGTTTCCATGAGTAAATAGATTTTCCTAAGACACTCTCCACCAAATATCTTTCTTTTCTGCAAAAAGCACGTATGTTAAATTCACAAATGGGATAAATTCTGTGACCAAGTGTTTCAGTAGTGGTACAGCAGGACTGTGGAGACAGCGCAGGAGGGAGAAGGACGGTACACCAGCCTTGCTGTCTGATCCCGACCCAGTGATCCCAGGTGTGCTCCAGCACTCTTTCTGACAGTATGAGGATAAAAGCATTTCCACTTTCTCCATCAATTACCCCAGCCATGTACCCCCTCCCTCCCACTACTCTCTCAGCTCTGGAGCTGCAATGGGAATTTCCAGTTTCAAGGCCTACTCATAACCTTCAAGGCTCAAGTGAAATCCAGAAATTTTTCTCCTACATTTCAGCAAATACTACAACAAGTTGTACTTGTACAAGGACAAAAACACAAGGAAGAAATAGGCAACAGGAAACTGTGTAAGGGGATGGGAAAAAAGCAACACTGTTACTGAAAAAAGGCACATAGGACTTTAATACAAAGCTTGATAACTGGTCACACATTACAATGGCCCAGGAACTATCCACAAGCTCCTAAGTGGCATAATTGAACAAATGCCCTGAAGAATAGGCTTAGTTCAGAAGTGCTCAGAAGAAAAAAAGATTGAAATGCATTTGATATGTAAATCTAACCAGCAAGTAGAGCTGCTTACAGAGCCATACAAAAGGGATTTATCCTCTTTTTAGATTCCTGGCTTTATAATGGCAGTGGTGATCTTAGGGACATCCCTAGTCAACTTCAGAACTCCATATTTGGTATAAATATGCTAGCTTAATAAAGTAAGGCTGACTAAAAGAAATTGGAAAAAAAAAGTGCTAAGATTTCCAAATTCATCCTTTTTTCATATCAGAGAAAAAAATTACACTTCTCATACATTACTGAGGAGGGTATGTGAAGTGGGAGCAAGCCACCATACAGACATACACACACCTAAGAAAGCATCTTACTCCTGCAGTCTTGTTGCTACAGTTTTCTCAAACCCAAAACAGCCTCTCTCCTCTCAGAAGTGAGAAAAGAAACATCCCATTGCAAGCCATGGTTAGTGTGATGTTGTAGCTACTCATGTAGCCTCTCCTGTGACAAGGACAACATTTGGCAAGTCCTTGTCTCTGAAGAAGCTGCATTTAGTTTGTGTCACTGCCACAAAAGTAGACTGCAAGCACAGAAGTTCTAGTAACACACCAATAAAAATCCCAAGCTAAAAATGTTACAGATGACGTTGATCCAATATTCCTCCTACACACACAAAGCCTAAGATTTCCATAAGGACTGCTCTTCATTAAATTTTCATTAAATGGGCTGTTACAATAAATAAGCAAATTATTTCTTAGAACCACAGCACACGGTTCCAGTCAGAATAACGCAGAAGGCACGACTTATATCAAGCAGATTTTAAATTCTGTTACCAAAACTATCAATCACGTCTTGTCTAACAAGAATCCTGCAACATTATAATTTAAGCCTTATTTATACACTTTATAATTTAATACACATTAAAATTTACTGTTACAAGGAATGCAGATTTGTTTTAAGTTGTCTTCTTTATGCAGAAGACAGTTTGCACTGATGTACTCGTATGCATCTCTATTGACTTCAGTCAAATCTGCAGGAAGCTGTAAACAAGGTAAATGTTGTCTGGAGTAACATGAGCTAATCAAAGACTCACCTGTAGACTATGTGTCTATTTCCCACTTCTTTTGGTCTCAAAAAGACAGAAAAACCAGTATTCCTCTCATACTTTCATGGAAGAAGCCTCTGAGCAGGAGTTAAAATTCTTAGTCAAAACCAAAGAAAATACTTGCCTCAGAGATGTTATTCAGCTTTACTGGCAAACTCAACTGGGAAACCTCCTCAGATGAAGGTGTGAGAGGCAAAGCATTAGCTATCCCTTTAGCCTAAAACGTCTAGCTAATCTCATGTAAACCCACTAAAATCTGTCTATCAGATATGATGAGAACATATAGGTTTATAGGCACTACAGATTTACAGTGCTTATCCACAGGGCCTGCTTGCATTCTCTGGAGAACAGTTTTTTGAGGACAAAAAGTAAGATAGTCTGTCTCCTGCCACGGTGCTGAGATCAGTTTCATGTATAAGCCAATAAAATTTGAGCAGCGCTTACATTACCTTAACTTTCCCCATATTGACCCCTTGCCTTTGAGCATGAGAATGCATGCCTAGGTTTTGTTTGTGATTGGCTTATGTATAGACTGTGACAAGTTATAAAGCATCAGCTCTCTAGCTGGCTACTGATGAGAAAAACTGTTTTCTAGCCAATCCCCTGAGAGTCCTGCAATTTATCATAGCATGTGTCAACAGCAAAACCCTGTTAAATGTTTCCAATGAAAAAGTGGAAAATTACTCATAAAACAGCTTGAACACACACTGTAACTCTTCTTTTTTATCTTAGCTATGGAAGGTTCTTCAAAGCCAAGGTCCCTCCCTACTAGGCACTGCATGTGTGAGTTACTCTTAAGGGCCTCTTGACTACTGTCTTTAGATGAAAAAAAATATATAAAATTTAAAATTTGTGGGGAGCTGAAAGAAATTATGGTAAGTAGCAATCACAACCCAGCTCATTCATAGTCCTTGTAAGGTTACTTGGAGATGACACGGACGATATGTGCCCTCTTGCTTGTGCATCTGAGTAACAGATCTAGATCAGTGGGATTTCAGTGCAGGAGAGTGACTGAAGCAGATAAGGTGGTCTTGCACCGCTCACTAACTTCTCATCCCTTTTTGATTAAACCAATTCATTTCCAGTCCTCCTCCTCCGCTCACTTCACCTGGCTTCTACCTGTTGAATTCTGATTTAAAGATGTACTTGGGTATCTATCTGATGCACACATGGGAAATT
Organism: Pseudopipra pipra; assembly: GCF_036250125.1. Taxonomy (NCBI): domain Eukaryota; kingdom Metazoa; phylum Chordata; class Aves; order Passeriformes; family Pipridae; genus Pseudopipra; species Pseudopipra pipra. Next base: position 35,998,144 of record NC_087549.1, on the reverse strand, counting down.
CCTGGGTGTAATATTCTCAGGGTAAGATAATTCTTATTTTTAAGACTACAGGAGAAGCATAAACACCCTTTAAACCAAACAGACACAAAACTAAAAAGAAAATAAACCCCAAGATTTAATCCACCATGCTCAGTTTCTATAGGAGCTGAGATCACAGAGTCTCAGCTGAAAGAAACCAATGACAGGCAGGCAGGAACCAAGCTTGTAGCTCCTTTCCTTACACTACAAAGTGATTACCCCATTTATTTTAATTTGAAAAGCCTCACAATCGTTAACCTTAATGTGGCTTATCCTTTATAACCTTGTATGGCTTATCCTTTCTCAGAGATAAAAATAGGGGTAATGGAGATGAACTTGGCAGCAGATTGGAGAACCAGGAAGGTTTTCACATGCCGATACTCTAGGATGAACCGTCACAATGCAGCACTGTGGATATGAGCTTAAACATTTTTTTTTCTAGGGAACCTAGAGCTGAGGGAGACATTTTGTTTTAAGGGTAAAACAAAACCAACTATGTATTGTGGTTTTTGTAAAATTAGAACAAATTAAAAATGCTCAGTGTCACGGCTTGCCTGGTGATTGTGAAACTATAGTTTTCCTGAGAGGTAAAGGGAACATCCTCCACTCAGTTCTTTAGTTTACCATCATTTGCATGAAAGGACAGAGATATTAATCTTACCTAGACTTGGTGCCCCAAAAGGAGAAATTCATCCACCCACCTATCTCTTGGGGGAGAACCTCTTCCCAGAGGTGCCTGTCTCTGTCTATCTGCTCTACAGGAGCTCCAGCTCAGGTTGAGTGGTTTCTAGGCAGCTCAAGGCTGGCAAGGTTGATCCCAGTTTCCCTAACCCCCACCCCTAAGGTCACATCTAGGTCTAAAGACTTCAAGATTAAGGGCCATTACACTGGGCACAAATATAGGAAGATGCACTTTAGATTCCAGGGCCAGATGCCTAGTATATCTTCTAGTGCAATTTCTAAGCTGACAGTGCTGTCTTTGCTGCTTTAACAGCTTTTATGGAGATGTGGTCTCTGCAGCTACTGATAGGACAAGAACAATTTTCTTGGTATTGCATTCACAGCACTTCTTTTAGAGGAATTATGTCTTTTCCTGGTTTAAACAAATAAAATAGCATTTGGGCTACATATTTCAGATGATTAAAACACATTCACTTGTGATACTGCTTATTCCCTGCAAGAGAGAGTGAATTTTTCGGATTATGCACACAGCTAAAAACCCATAAATTTTGTCATTCATATCCATAAGCAACATGGCAAGCTCGCGAAAGCTATTACTTTTCAGTTACACAAGTGTGTTAAATTACTCAGTCAACTGACATCTGGCATGAACTATAAATTGCTCTCAAAATTCTTTTAGAAAGATTATTATATTATTATTAATTTGCTGTGTATGTCAAAGCATATCACACACACAGCAATCCTGAAATTAATTAGCATTTTCAAGGATCACATTGAAAAGGCCCAGAAAGCCAGCAGAAATAATCTCCAAGATACTAGCAGGTTAAGCAGTGCTGGCAAAACTTGTCTTCAGCATATTTCCTTCAATCCATTTTTAAGAATAAAACACAAGAAATTTTTTTTAAACAAGCCCTTTGTCACATATCCTTGACTATTATAAATTAGGCTAAAATTTCATTTGCAATTTATATTTACTAAAAACAAAGCATTTTGAAAAATGACAGTATTTTTTTACTCATTTTCCAGCAATTTAAAGCCACCCTGATAAGATATCCAGTTAAATAAAGGAACTCAGAGAACATCTTAACTGTCTAAGTGTAATTTTGAACAGAGGGTTTACGGTGGTCCTTCAAAATAACTAGATAGGAAAACGGAGTAATATTTCAATAAAACTATAATCCAATAAAATTTCATTTAATGTAATTTTAAATAAAAAACTTATTCAAAGAACAAAGACAAGGTTAAATTCAACAATGTTTTTTATGAACATGATTACTTTTCAGCACATGAGTAATCCTGATGAAATCTTATTGAAACTTTTTTAAGCTGCTTATTACAATTTTTCCATAAGTACACCATGACATTTCACCCAAAGTCCCTCAACTGAAAGATCAAGAGTTACAGAAAAGAGCAGGCACTTGAAGAAGCTGGAATATACTGGAATCACAGTTGTCTGGGAAGCCTCATTGCATCCTCCTTGAAGCACTGGCAGCACAGTCACAGAAATATCACATGAAATCCATTTTCCCATCCATGACTGCAGCAGACACCTCAGGAGGAGTGAAAGTAATACAGGAAACCCAAATTTGGAAGTTCCTGCTTCCAGGATTTTGGACTTTGCAAATTACCTCAAATGTATTTAGCGATGATCCTGGAATATGTTCTAGAAAGGAGGTGTTGAAAGCCCACTCACCAAGTTGGATGCTTCACAGCATTTACCACCCATCTCTATGCACCACTGAGTATAATTTTACATGAATATAGAAAACATAACCTTTAAATAACTTAAGGATTATTAACTCTCTTCTACCCAGCAACTAAAAGTTTCATTTCCAGAAATGTCATATTCGAGGGTTGATTATAACAAAAAATATTAGTGTTAGTTGAGCAATGCCAGTTTGCAGAATGAAAGCACCACCATTTTTGAGATATCTGTACTTTGAGGGTTTTTTTTCAAAGAAGTGTGTATAGGAAATAATTTCTCAATGGCTCTCCAGAGCCTCTGCTTTGTATTTAAAAAAAGGAAATGGTGACAAGCTTAAGACTGCAATAAAAAAAAGCCTTCAAAACTGGCATAACTCAGCATAACTCATACAGAAACACTTGCTTGGGTCTGTGGGAAGCCTGAGACCATGCCATAAAAGTGAAACAACAAACTAAAAAGATATTTATTTCCTGAATCTCTGCTCTGAACAGCTAGTAGTGCAAATTACAAGTGGCACAGGCAGTAAGATGCCCACACTGCCTCTGTGTGTATGGAAACCAGAAGCCTTTCATCACTGTGGGGTTTGTCCACATCACCTATTTGATGCAAATGCAAGCATCTAAACTGGAGGCATTTTCTTTCCCCTATGGGCCACTGCATCTGTCAGTTGTAACTACAGTGAGTTTCGCCTATGTTAAAATTAACACCTGTCATAGCCTGGAAGGAGTGGATCCATATGCCGAAATAGTTGGAGCCAAGAGCATCCACACCAAAAGTTTTGTGGGGGGTTTTCTCGGTCTAGTCTCTAATCTTCACCTGGGGTCTGATTGCCTTAGCAGCTGTAGCAGATGAGGTGTGTTTGGAGAGTAACTGTGTCTTCTGAGCTTCTTGCATAAGGATTTCTTCACCTTATCCTAAAGAAAACAATTTTGTGCGCTCTGAGACCACCCTGTGGCGCTTAGGTCGAAATATCACTTCTGATCCAAACTTAAACACTGGATCAGAGGCTCCTGTCCTGCAGACTGTCAGAAGGAGAAACAAGGAAACATTTGGACAACCTGAACATGCTCTTTGGCTGTCAATCTTGTATCCTCTTAAGCACACATAAATAAACTGGCTAATGCCGTGCCTGTCCTCACCTTTGAGGCAGATGTTTCAGGGAATGAAATCACGTTTCATTCTTTGGGAAATTTTTGACAGGCTGCCCTGCTGTCCAACACACACACGTTCTTAGACACAGCACACGCTTCTTCATATTATCCCGGTGTAAAGCGCCCTTCGGCCAAGCCCGGTGGGGCGGTGAGGGGGGGGATGCAGCCGCCCGCCAGCGCTGGCCGGTCTGTGGTGCCATCTAGTGACCGCTGCAAGGACCGGCACCCACCGGCACGGCCCGGGATTGAAGCATGGGATACCTCGGATGGCAGTGCTAGTGCCGGCAAGGGTAGCAGAGGGGTTTATGTTTATGTAGCTCTGGTTAAGCCCGTCATTTTCTCACAGAGGCAAACCGCCCGAAACAAGTTTTTGTCACTGGATTTCGTGAACGTTTTTGCAGTACACCAAGTGATACAGACACCCAAGTACGGTCTACCAAAATATCCAAAACCTATGAGTGAGCCACCTGATACTAACCTAAAAGTAATGTGGCATGAATCAGGTGGGGAGGGTTGTTTACCGAGAGTCTGCCTTTATATGTCTATAGGATTCACAATTTTAACCCGCAATTCAAACATTTAAGTGAAACATTTCATTTTTATGTATTCAAGTGATGCCAGGAGCTGGGGCTTTTAAAAAGAGAGGGAAATTCCCTTCACAATCACAAAATCAGAAGAGTTTGTAATACTTCATCTGATTTAAAATTTAGAATTAGGGCAATCAAGTTAGTGTGCCCTTTTATAAGATTTTAAAATTATCCATCTGTGGTCCCACACATTCAAGAAAGCCCTTCAACTGGTTCTCCTATAACCATCGAAATAGCTACACTTCACAGTAGTTTTAAATGAAGTTTATAGCATTTTGCTATTTGTCTGACTGTCGGCAGGCATATTCATCCAGCAGCAGACAAATACATTAACAGAAGAAGGCAAAATTAGAGTCATGGAGAACTGAGAACTCAGCAGCTGTTTCCCCTTGAATTATCTACTTAGGAGTCTCTTCTCTGCATGCCTGACATGGGAACAAAAGAGGCTGCCGTGCCTCCTCCCAGCCATGGCTGACAACCTATGACAGACTATCTGGCAAGCTGCAGATCCATTACTGGCTTACTGGGAAGGCTCAGGAGACATCTATGATGCCACTTTCAGGCAGGGCCCTACACCTGCTAAAAGGCTGGATAATTCCCATTTGGGCTCTTTGGTGAAAAGCCCTCTTGGGGTTTCTGTATGTTTTATTTAGTATTTGCACGTCAAGTTGCTTCAAGTGACTGTACAGAGAGGTGAAGCATGTCTCTGTCTCTTGAGAGATTCATCTCCCGAGATCACCATGCATGGCCCTTCAGGATGTCCTGTCTTTCATATATAGCTCATCTCTCAGCTGGTTATGATGGGTAAGCTCTTTTGGCACTTTATTCATCTGATCTGGACAACCCTGGAGTACACACGAGTTAACTTCCTGCAGCTCTACATCCTGACTGATGCTTTGTTGCATCAGCTGGATTCTCCCCTCAAGATATGAAAGCCTTGTCACATGTTGACAGACCTTGTTTTTTCATGGAATAACATGAATATTGTTCTGAAAAAGATGCTTTGTCTCAGCCAACATAATTAACATGAGCAATGGCCTTTCTGGGCAAAACTGAAAGTTTTTCCAAAGTCACAGTGTCATCCAAAGCAATTTTCTGTTCTTAGCTTTGAAGCTGGAAGAATACGCTTTTAGGTGAATTGTTATTTTGCTATTTGCAAGAACCTAAAGAAAAGTGAGCCAAACTCTAATCATTAAGGCTGCTCAAGTATCACTGGAGAAGATAAAGAGAACAGCAAAAAGCGTGAAAAAATTCATCATTAGAAAGCAGAGAAGATTACAGAGTTCATGGAAATGATCAATTATTCAAAACCGGAAGCCAAACTAGGACTGCTTTTTCACTTTTGAACATCTGACAGACCTGCATGCAGAGAACAAAGGCATGTTTTGCATGGTATCGCTCACTTGGCCCAGTGATGCTGCTTGACCTCTGCAGCAGAAATGACATGGTTTGGCTGGGAATATGAGTAGGAAACATCTTCCCTGGCTGCCCACAGGACAACAGTGCTGGTCATGCAGACAGCCAAGAGCCTGACAACAAAATAACCTGCCAAGAGTCACTAAGTGACAAAGTTGGGCTGCTGTCATATTCACAGCTGAAGACCAGATAAAATAACATGTGATGTGCCAGAAACTAAGGATTCTGCTTCTGCAGAAATATTTCCACCCAGAAGAGCAAAATAAATTAAGGAGAAATCCTACACTAACAATGACCCAAGAGAGATACACTCAGGTGTGGGGCTTCAGGTGCTACCACATAATCACACAAAACAACTGCATGTTAATACTAGTCCCTTGAGATTTTTGGTATTACTATCTTAAAGGCTTTCAACTTTGCCACCAGGAATTCAGAAGGATAAGTCAAGTATCTAGATCTAAGCTTCCAGAAATATTTCTGATTGTGATTTGCACACAATTTGTAGGTATTCCTATATGAGGACCTGAGAAGGTCTCAAACACTCAATAGAGAAAGAATCTGAGTAAAAAAAAATTACTATGGTTATATATACAGTCAGTCACATCACAGATGACTCAAGTTATTTGTTCCCACAATTAGCTCAGCACAAAATTATGCTGAGAATAACTGATGGCAAAGTTTAAACATCCCGAAAAACACAGTCCCAGCAAATAAGCCCACTTAAAACTCATTCTACCCAATTCAAGACTAGGTGATATATTACCAAAAAAAGCAAATAATCCCATCTGCCTGATTTCTAATAGCAAACAGGGAGGGCTGAAGTTCCTCTCCAGCCTACACTCCATACCATTCTCCTCCAAGGATTCACCCCAGAGACATCTTGCCTTCTTTCCACCTTTCTTTTGTCTATGTGTTCATGTTCAGATAAAATGTCAGTCTATTTTAAACCACAGTTTATGCAAGATGAACCTTTCAGTTCACCACACAGCACTCAAAAGGGCAGACTCTAGGAGGATTCCAGTTTTCATCCTAGATGTCCCTCCCTTGTGCCTCCCCCCCTTATTTAATCAAGTCTGTAAAAAGAAAGTTCACAATGTGATAACTATGTTCATTTTGGTCACACCCCACCCAACCATATGCTGTTGTTTTTTAGCACACATGGAATTTTTGCACGCTAGCAATATGTTGGAGCTTTTTGGGCTTTAAGTGCTGAAATTAAATTACTTCTGGTGTGAAAACTGAAACCACCTCCAGCAACATGCAAGAATTTCTGAAGTTGTTGCAGATTCCACAATATTTTGGGTGTGGAACAGAGGAGGTATATCTCTTCTTTCCTGCTTTCTTAAATCAGCTTACAACACAGAGATACTTTAGACAGCTCACTTAGGGACACATCTATACAGCACAATGCAGTGTGGCATGAGCATGGTGCAGCTTTGGGAATAATTAGTCCTCTTGAAGGCAAGGAAAGACAAAGACGAAGTAATGTAGCAACATTTAGCTCAAGATTGTTTGATCAAAACATTCAAGCAGAAAACATGGAAAACGACAAGTTGTTTATTCAAATCTCCTAAATTCCTTGTTTTGCATGAATAAGGTAATGCATGATGAAAGCATCAAAATATAAGTCGGGGGGTTCAGTGAATCAACTAAAGTTTAAACACGTCCTTATATAATCCAAAGATGGAGGAAGCAGAACTAGTACTGCAGTTCACTCCTTCTTCAGAAGCCAAGTTTTCAGTATCAAAACACATTAATAAGTCATTGCTTATTGCAAATTGGCTGCCATGTTTAGCTTAAAGATATTACTTTCTCTTCAAACTTAGTATCTATAAAATTGCATTTTAATATTTTAAAAATGTATTTTGGATATGTTGGCAACAGACAAAAACCCCTGAATTATGGAGCAGCTTCTACTGGGTAACTACATATAAATATACTTGTTTGTTCCATTTAAAACTTTTAAAGAGCTAGTTGTACCATATTCAGATAACTCAGTATTTATAACTCCATTTACACATATTCAAGAATCTTATAAACTTTACTGTACTTATCCACATACCATCAATGAGTTCCATTTAATAAGTACTCTACGACAGAAAAAAAAAAAAAAAGAGCTTCAGGTTTCCTAAGATGAGTCTAGACCAGTCTTTCCTTTAGGTGAGACACATTTTAGTAGGAGGCTGGCAGAGAGCTCAGAATTTGACATGCAGAGAAAAAAGGTTTTGTCTCACAAGGCTGCAGTTCCTTGCTTTTGAGTCCATCCATCTTGAGTTGCACAGGAGCATCCCTGTGTTTCTGCCACCTTAACTCTTCCCTTTTGTCCTCCTCTGCCTTTGATTCCCAACACCACCAAAACCAGCACCTTGATATTGCCACCAAAGGAGGCTTAAAATCTTTCCCTAGCCTCTCCTAGCTGAAAACCAGCTAACCTACTTATTAAATAATCCTGCTGGACAAAAGAAAACCTTTCATTCCTGCTCTGAGTCCTCTCTGAATAACAAGTTGCTCTATGAAATATGGATTTCTATCTCTTCCTAACATCTTTTGCTTCTGTCCCTTCACCCACAAGAAGCTAGGATGCTGCTTAATCTCTCATTTTTTTTGATTGTAATGGCCCCTCTGTTCCTTTCAGTTAGTCCATTTCTCCTACACCATTTTATCTTCATACACCTAAAGGTTTCTGAGCTTTATTATATATAGGAGTATTCTTGAGCCAGCGAAAACCTGGGGACCTGCTACATTGTCTTTCCAACATCCAGAAACAGTCTTTCCAACATCAGACATCACAGAACTGACCCACAGGTATTATAATAAAGGTTTCCACTCTGCTCACAAATATAACAGACCTCTTCTCAAAAGCTAGCCAGATTGCAAGGAGTCAGAATCAGTGTTCTATGAATTACCATCACTATATTGATCTTTATTAAAAAAAAGTAAAAATTGGTCTTCTTGCTTTGTTGTTTTTTTCTGCCTTAATGATACACCATACTGTAAAATAGACTATTTTTAGAGTCACAAATGGAAATTGCCTTGAAATCAACCAAACAACAACAACAGAAAGTTAAAAAAACCTGAAAGCCTGTTTTCCTGGTTCTGACCCAGATCGGTGTGGCCAAGACACTGTGTTTTTTTGATACCACATCACAACACTGCCAGGTGTGGGGAAAAGGGACTCTCTCCCACTTCTGGAAAGGAGTGGCTCCCTTTTCCAGTGGAACAAAAGTGTGGTTGGATAGGGAATGCATCCACCATTGTTGGTGAGCATTTTGCACATAAATTACCCTCTCTTTGTACACTTTTGTTATTAATATTGTTGCTGTTACTGCTCGTTTTTTAATTTCATTGGTGTTTCCAGTAAATTGTTCTTAACACCTGAGATCTTTGCCTTTTGTACTTCCAGCAGGAGAGGGAGGGGAAGCAAGTGCCAACATGGTTTCGGTGGGAGCACTAAACTGGGGAATATCATTCCTAAACCATGACACCTGTAGAACCATGATGCCTGTCTAAAGAGGATTTAGTAAGCAGCAATGCACAAACCTAAATCTTTGGCGCTGCTGGCATTGTACCATTTAAAAAATCACCAACACAGGAAAAGATTTCATGGGAACTTCCAATAAGAATTCCAAGCTGAATGCTATTTTCACTACATTTGGATCACTTTTGTCTTTCTTTCTATAATGATCAAGCACTGAAGCATTTCTTGACTGAACACTGTCAAAAAAAATGTATTTTAATTTGGTAATACTTGCGCTTCAATGACAGTGGAATTAAGAATTATTTCTAGTCACATTTCCAGATGTCATACTGAGTCAAAGATACAGAATCAGTTGCAGTTCATAGACAAACCATAAACTGAAAAATAGGAAAAAAAGGGAAATAAAGAGCAAAAAAAAAAGGGGAGAAAAAAAATATATCATTTGGGATGTATTCACTGAAACTGCTTAGGGTAGATAAGGGGAAGCATCATTTTCACGAGCTCTGAAAAATGCAATATGCTTCAGGTAGAACTTCCATCACCCTCTGTGGAGTGTGATTTCTTTTTCAAGAAGGCAAATAAACACTTTCCTCCCCCAAAACAAACCTTAAATCAAAGCTTCTTCTCAGAAGCTCAGATATGACTTGTATAAGTTTTAACCATACACAGGTATGTATTTTTTAGCCCAAAGACTCTCACCAGCCTTTTCTAGTATTCCCCCAGCATCACAAACCAGCAGCCATCAGCATGTGGCTTCTTAGGAAGGTCAGGAACATTGGGGCTTTCTATTTCACTTCCAGGAAAACCCAAGCATGGGTCTGAAATGTTTTGCAGACCCTGAAACATTATTTTCTTGGATTCTAAATATAAATGTTTATTATGATTTGTAGTTTCAAACAAGCAGCATTCTGCACTGGCATGTTACCACGCCAGAGGAAGGGCTACTGACGATATGTGGTATCTTTCCTCCATTTAAATGTTCAGAACTACGGTTGGACAATTAGGCATAAGACTATATTTCCTAAATTTGCATAAAATGAGAATCACACAGATGGACAACACATGCTTCCCATAAGTCCAGTGTGAAAATTACTCTATCACTTGTCGTTGTACCCAATCTTTCCACATTTCTGGCAATTCACATCTTAAACAAACAAGAATTGTGACAAGTAAAACAGATGGTCTCTCCTCCTCCTTCCTAAAAAGTTCCAAAGGCACATTTCCCAAAATTCTTGCTTTATAATGGTGCTGTTCTACTTGTCACAGCAGCTTTGAAAGAAGTTTCGGTAATACACAAATAGCAGGCCTAAGCTTCTTTTACACCAAGGTCCTGGAAAACTTGCCTGGGAGTGCAAAGGATCCACAAAGAGAATAAGCTAAAGGCCCTGGACCTTTTGGTGAATTTAAAGAGACAACACTCAAGCTGTTTAAAACAGGCTTGCTATTCCAAGGCTAAAAGACAGATTCTGTTTCTTTCTCCATCTATGAACTAGAGTATTAATTCATGTTTGTCATCAGGTCATTGTCATCGTTTGGCATTCAGCATGTGGGAGCTTTATCAAACCTACATATTTCCTAAAGAACAAAAGTCTTGCAAGAAAGGGCACTCCTAGTCAGTGGCACAAGAGCTTTTTCATTGTGAATGGACACGATGGATATACAGCCAAGAAGGCTCGTGCCTCCCAGTGTGCCCCTCACAGCATAGCAACATTTTCATTTCTCTTTTGTCTCCACCCCATGTGGTCTTTTGTTCAAGTGTGCCAACTAAGGCTACAGGTACCCAGCTCCTACTCAGAAAGATCAGTGCAGTGTTTAGAGGGATAAGACAGGCTAGTTCACCTTGCAAGGGTTGCAAGAGACATGGACCACTATGTAGATTTACTTACGGATGAGCTGATGATGGGCAATGTCGAGTGTGAAGAAATCTTTGAGGAACCCATATGACCAAGAGCATAACCTGATTCTTTCTCTAAGCAACACCACCTGTAAAATCAGCTCCTGACCTCACAAGGAACAAGTATTAATAAGCAACACAGCCATCATGCCAGTAACCTCCTTAGACTTTGCAACGCCATTTCATAAGCTATTCTTAGTCTCTACTACTATGTGTATACATTTTGTAGGCATAAGAATTAATTGGACTTACAAAGTAAGCTGTATCCATACCTTGTCATTCTCCACAACTGAGCAAGCAGTTCTTGGTTAAGGTGTTGCTGAAGAAATAGCAAGTGTGTATCCCATCAGAAAATGAGACACCAGCCTGGCTCTTCTCATGCTGCTTGTTTTCCCACCATTAGTCTATCATCAAAAAGGTGCAGCATCATCACCACTGTCTCTATAGAAAACAACTGTTGTCAGCTGCATTTTGAGAGGTCTGATAATGTCAGAGCATATCAGGTGGCATCTTAAGGAGTCCTGTTTAAGGAGGAGTTAAGGAGTTCCTCAGCCAACTTAGAGGAGGAAACTCTATTCACTAAACACCATAAGATGATGAAGAGGCCTGTGGCAGCCCTCACCATGCACAGAGAGGCAGCTCCAAGGAGCCACTAGGTAGCAGGTTGGCAGATGGCTTTTCCAGGCTCATTTTCAGGCTCATGTGCCTCAGGCCTGTCTTATGTATCCCGCTTTGACTCTAAGCCTTGTTTACAGGCAGGGTATTTAGTCCCCTGTTCAGGAGACAAAGGGAGTGCTACATATTCTGTATTATGCTGCAAACTTGCACTGCTCCTGTGTCAGACTTAAAAGTGTGCTTTTCTCAGTTACAGTTTAATGCATAAATTCAGATGCTTCTAGTAATGAGCAACAAACTCACACTTAATGGAAGACAGTGCTATCAAAAATTTTCTGTATTTGTAGGTCATCAAAATCATTGACATAAGCTTCATAATTAACTGACTAGATGGCACCCAAGGCTGATTTGCTGGTTGAAAAGAAAGAGAGAATACACAAACTCTCACTAAAGATCAGGATCCGCCACTCTCTTACACTGTATATCATTTCACTGCCTAAGCTATCTTTTCAGTTTTAGCTGACCAAGTCAAGACATTATCAAATTAGGTGAAGCAGTAATTTATGCCCCAAATACTCCCACTGATACTACAGGACAATTTCTGTAATAAATTACTTTCATGTTTGTCCCCCCTATTGTTCCCATCCCCTGAACAATGGTGAACATATCAGGAGTAGAGATCATTTCATATTAAAATGCATAACAAAGGCAAGAAGTCTTTTTTGAGGTGTTTATAAACTTATATGCAGAGACCGAAGTCTTCTATTTGACCATAAATTCAGTACACACAACCACAAGTTTCCCCATTCCATCTACCCTGGCAATATGTTTGGATCCCAGCTTGAATTAATCACTTCTGAAGCAAAAAACTCATTCAGTTTCTACAGCCCCAGCTCGTTGAAACCTCTGCTTTACACATAAGAACTGCAGGTACATTGCACGGTCAGAACTAACTCTGCTTCAGCTGCACTTAAAACAAGTTGGGGCATCTTTGTAGCATTTGCACCTAGACAATAGGTACCTTCCAAGAAAGGCAATTAATCTAAATATGAACAGTGATTTTTTCTGATGAGAAACCTCTTTTGAGTTTCAAAGCCAAAACACAGAACTCATTTTGCATGTCACAAATGGACCTGGACTACAAAGTGAGAGAACAATAAAAGACCTGTTGGTAGATAGTACACGTAATTTATAGGCTGAGTATTTCCTTCCAGAAACACGTGTCCCTCTGTTATCATCACCACAAGCAGAAGTGTAATTACTCCACAAAACTGAAAGGCAGCTATGCACAAACTTTGCCTCTCAACAAATACTTCGTAGTGGAAGACTGAAGGAAAAAGCAAGGAGATTCCTGGGAATGTCTGTGCCATTTGCCAGGTTACTTTCTGGTGACCAAAACTGCAGATTCAAGAGCATTCTCCTCAACTTCAAAAGCTCTGTGTCCCTCCTGATAAGCATGCAGGAATCTGCCTCACTTGAGTCACCTCAGAACATTGCACAGAGAAGGAACAACATAGGCCAAGTCCTTTAAAATTAATCACCACAATCTGGCAAATTTTTGGCATGCAGCCACCTCCAGCAGCCAATGAAAAATGCCAGGTGGCTCCATCTTGCCAGCGAGATAACTTGGCAGAGATTTTGAAATTAAGCAATTCAAAATGAAAATCATCTGCCCTTTCCCAACAGAACTGTCTCAAACATTTGATTAGATTTCAATCCAAAATAGATATTTTCTGTACAAATTAGCTGACTGCAAGATAAGCCCTTTTTGCCCTAGCTTGTCTGGCTGATTATGCCTCATAACAAACAGCGGTATTTCTGCATGTTATTTTTGCTCAGGTGTGGGCTCTATTGTGGAAACTGGCAGGATAAATTTTGTACCCTCAGTAAGTAAGAATTTCATATTAATAAAAACTCTTGTGAGCTGCAATGCGCATCTGCCTGCAGCTTCTTGCCACATAGTATCTCACTTTCAGTAGCAAGATTTACTAGGAGAAATAAAATAATCCTGGCCACTAAATGTGAACAGAGTAGTTGAGAGGCTGTTAACATAATTCTTTTTGTTTATAAAATAGGCTAGTTTTATAAATTTTCTGTTCTCAGAAAGAATTCCAATCTTGAAACTGCTCCAAGATCTTATTTTCACAGGTTTTAGCTTCAAATAATTTTATTCCCAAATTGAAGATAGGTTTTTGTTGACAGATTTTATTTACACAAAAGAATTTAAAAGTTAAAAAAAACCAACATCCAAACACATTTTAATTGACCTGATGCAAACTACCTTTGTTTGTTTTTCTGGAGGAGCTTTTTGCAGTCCACAATACCTAAGTATTAGAGATTTACGTGGGTTTTATCATGTTACAAAACAAACTGTCTAACTGGCTCAACATGTCCTCTTGCATAACAGTTTGTAAAGTTTTTTCCTAACGATTCCTCCACCAAACTCATCCATGCTTCAGATGTAGCAATTTTCATCCATTTTGACTTGCGCTTTTCAAGGAGAGGTGTTAAATTCTGTCAAGCCTTGAGGCAATAAAGCTGCCTTTTTTTAAGCTCTCCTTTGAGAGCTCTTAGAAATAGTCCATAGAGACTAACAGTCTCCTGTCTAAATTGACTACAGCTTATTTTGTTCACTGCTTCACCTATGTGCATTCCTGTCTCCCAAGAGCTGCCTCTGCTTGCACAGACCCAGACAACCCTGCAGAGAGCAGTAGAACCTCTAGCCAGATGTGATGTTTAAGGGATGGGGGAGAAAGGGAAGAAGACTGTCTCTACCACCCATTTAAGTGTGCCATTCTATGGACTGTGGTCTGAATTGCCTTTTCCAGACCACCAAGATCTTGAGACAAATAAAGCTTAGTCAGGTCCAACAGGTTGCAGACCCGAACCAAAAGCCACCTGCATCTGTGTAATACTGAGTCCTGCTTAGTCCAACCAGGAGCAAAATGCAAGTTTTTTCTGTTATTATCTCTGTAGCCTGTTGCTGAAAACAGACCTGATCCTTTGACATCAAGCATTGCAGTTTGTTTTCAGATATTAAAAGTCTATGTAATCTGCTTCTACCCTTGGACTACTGCTCTCTTTCTCATTGTACCTGTTGCAACCAGAGACATGTGAACTGCAGCACAATCAAAGTCAGAAGATGTGCAAGCACGCAAGACTTTCACCATTAAGACTCTGTTCTTGTCTAATTAAATATTCAGTTAATTATTTTGTCCATTTTAAGATTTACATTTTGCTTAAGGTCTCCTCTTTGTCTTGAAGAGAACCAAGCTAAATAGTGATGTGCAACAGAGGATCAGTCTCCTCACAAGGACAGGACAGGATATTTTGAACTCTACCTTGCACTACCTTGCAGCAATCTTTTACAAAGAGTGCCAGGGCAGAATGTAAACTGTCATACAAAGCAGGAGGCCACAAAAGCACCTGAATTTAGTAAGTGCATTGAGCCTCCAGGTGGGCAGCAGACTACATGGAAAACTCTTCTCACCAAGGAGAAAAACCTGTAGTCCTGCAACATTTCTTTCTCTCCTCTTCTACTACCTTGAAGCCTTAAGATCACTGGATTGATTTAAGTTTTACTATTTACTACAGTGTTTCCAGGTCAGGTCAGACTATTCATTCTTGAGTGAAAACTCTTGGTTTTGTTATTAGATACTCATAGTGGAATCTTACTCGGGCTTCTTGGAAGAAATGCTCCTCCTTCAGTAATCTTATAAGTGATCTGATTACAAAGGACTGAAATGTGATGAAAGTGCTGCATAAACCGGGTTAGAATTGAAAGCCTGCATTTCTAAGAGCAATTTATGTAGTGTTTGATAGGTGGGGAAAAGAAAAAAGGAAGAGAGAGTGCTACTGAGGAAAGCATTGTCAGAAACATTTGCTCCCACTGGACAGTAAATTGACCAACACCACGTTCTCAGGAAAGCAGGAGCTGCCTTCTCACAAATTGGGCTGTGAGATTAAAAATTGTGTTAAAAGAAAAATAAATTAGAAAATCCAAGTACTCAGTACTTTACAAGAGAAAAAAGAAGCTAACTGCCCAAATTTCATCCAACTGTTTTGTTTATAAGCACTGTGAGGTAAAATACTCTATTGCGTGACAGAGTACAGACTGTGATATGGCCACAGCATCATATCCCAGGTTTGTTTGGTGTGCAGAATAGCTGATGTGCAAATTTTATTCAATCTTTCTGTGTATTTCCTTTCCAGGGATGGTTCAGGCGTTATTTGCAGAGCCACAGACCGATGTTTTATGAATTTTCTGTGATGATGTCATTTCACGGTAACTGATCCGTAGCCAATATGAATTTATCTCTCTGGTATGCCTGAGAGATGAGAGCAAGGAATTTGTAGAGGGGAAGGAAGCTGAGGCACGGAGACATTTGGGTCCTTTTTAGTTGATTGTTCTTCAGGTGCTTTTCCACTTTGCAATATCATGTGGCAGAGAAACCTAGAAAAAATTCATATGTATAACACTGACAACACAGTGTCTTAGCTCTGTAGCAGAAATAGAGATTCCACCTAGTTTTCCAAGTGACGTTCCTGACATGATCTTGCAGATTTCTAAACACCTATTAGTGTCTGACATAAGGTTTGCAAGGGCAATGCTGATTTAGGTATTTCCCCACAGTAATCTTCATTGCACAGAACTCCATGTTTTATTTCTTCATGAGTTGAGGCAAAGCCTAGGGTTTTGCATTCACCAAAGACACAGATAACATTCATGTTCCTTCCCTGTGCACCCCTCATATCTTTCCTATGTCACCTGAGATTCTCCCTCTGGTCCCAGCCATAGTCACTGTCATCTTTTTGCTGCAGGGCAGCTCAGACTTTCAGTCCCTACCAATTCTTCCAGTTTTTTCTGCCTTTCTCTTTCTTCTGCAATCCCATGATAGAGACCTCTCTTTTTATCATGCAGACACATTGAGAGGAAGTACCAAGAGAGTAAGACAGTTGTGTAAGTTCAGCAGGTATGACCAGCAGAAAGCCAGAGATTTACAATGAAAAGCATTAGAGAACCTGCAGTAGATAGTATTGCTAGATGCTCTGTCTTTAATGGGTACAGTGGTGGCTGCCACAACTGTATCATTTTAACACAAAGATGACAATTACCTGACTCTTACTAAGCTCTTGCCTCAGCTGTATCTCATGGCAATGGATTCCCCAGGGTAACAACAATAGTACCATAAGGTCTGGCCTATGAGTCAACGTTTCATCTATATATTTGCAATAGCTAAAAGTTCGGAGGAAAAGGAAACTCGACATGCTAGCAAAGAAGTTACTGGTTGTATTAATTGTATCTCCACCAAGACAGTTTTCAAAGCCCTAACCAAGGCCGTCTAGTGCAGATACACATACCCTTAGCACATAACAGTGATCTACATCAAGCAGCGCAGGATTTCATCATCTGATGGTTCCAGATAATAAACCCCAGAAAAATCTTGAGAAGTTGTTTGTTGTGATGTCTGTCCTCTGCTCTTGAGGAAGAACAAACAGCACATTACAGCTACAACAAGAACAAGATTTTAACTGCCAGCAAACTTTCTTAGCAGTACAATAGAACTCCCTTCTATGCTGTACCACCAGTAAAGCACATAGCAAGGCACTTGTCTTGTTATAGTGTCTGCTGTGAAGCTTTCTTTTCATCAAGCTCAAATTTCTTTTCTTTCAGTCTTAGTGATGGCATTTAGTCTGCTGAGCAATCAGGATATCTTTTTCTGGTTAAAGCAGGGCTAAAAAGATCTGCCATAACTTTTTACTTTTAACTGTGCTATAAAGGGAAAGGGATAAAACACTAAGGTAAAACAATGTCAAAAGATTATTCAGTGTCTGACACTCAGTGGTCAAAATCTAGTACTGCAGCTGCAGAAATCAGAACTGCCTCAAAACTGTCGCAGCTCAAAAGTGACCCCAATCAATGCACCAATGGGAATATTAAAGGACACATAATCTCCTATTTTTTTATTTTATTAGTATATGATTTTAAGCCATGGGATCAAAACAGTAAGAATTAAAACCAGGGGTTAATTACGCATAATTGAACTTGAATAGACGGCACAAAATCCAAACACTCTAATTTAGTTATTTGAGAATCAATGGAATTATCTCTATTTGATCATTTACTACTGAGAACAGATAGATTTTTTTTTCCACATTTTTGTGTCTTTAAAAATTCTAGTCACATTACTGGTATATTTTAATAAAACTCAGTGGAGGTTTAAGCCTATCACTTTGGGAAATTTTAGGGAAAAATAATAAAATGCAAATAGCCCAGGAATTAACGCTGGCCCCATTCCTGGGACATCCTCCTTAATGGCCTGGACAACAAGACGGAGTGCACCTTCAGGAAATTTGCAGATGATACAAAAGTGGGAGGAATGGCTTTGCATTAGGAAAAATGTTGTCAGCAGATAGAGGGGGGTAATCCTTCCCCTCTAGTCAGCCCTGGCGAGACACATCTCGAGTGCTAGGACCAGGTCTGGTCTCCCCTGTACAAGAGTCTGGGGAAGGGCCATAAAAATTATTCAAGAAACAAAATATCTGGTGTATGGAGAGGGAGTTGAGTCTGTTCATCCTGGAGAAGGGAAAGCTTGGAAGTATATTATCAATGCGTATAAATACCTGATGGAAGGGAATGAAAAAAATGGACCCAAGCTCTTTCCAGCGGTGTCTAGTGACAGGAAAGGAGGCAATGGGCACAAACTGAAACACAGGAAATTCCTCTTAAACCTAAGTTGAAGGTTTACTTTTTACAATGGGGCTGGTCAAATCCTAGAGAAGCTACAGGGTCTTCATCCTTGGAGGCATTCAAAATCCAACTGGACACTTCTTAAGCAACCTGTTCTGGGTGACCCTGCTTGGGTAGGGGGTTGGGCTAAATGATCTCCAGGAATTCCTTTCAACCTCAACCACTCTGTGACTGTGTGAAATGTGTGGCTCTGACTTCACTCTGGCAATGGACTTCCACACAATCCTGTTGCTTCTGCAGTGTTTGAAAAGCTGTTAGTCAAGACCAGAACAAACAGAAGTTACAAAAGGTGCCCAGCACAGATTTTTTCTCCTTAGCCCAGGAACCCTAAATATACCAACACAACATTCCAACACACAAAGTTCTTGAGAAGCTTTAGGAATTTTCAGCATTCTGAGAAGATTCAGTGCACTAAAGTTAAATTTTCTGTGAAATGAGCTATGGAGTGTCTTTATCTTCATTGTATCTCAGAAAGTGTCTGTGTAACATAGTCCCCAAGTCAGTCACCCAAGGTGAAGCAGGCAATATACAAATAATTATAAACATAATATTTTTTCTCAAATATTCACTGTTATGAACAACAATTCAGTACAACTGAAAGAGTGAGGAAATTTCTTGACTGCTAGTAATGTTTATTTTTACCCTTTATTAGACATGATGTGAGACCTTGAGCAGCAAAAGAAATACTTTTCATTACTATTCAAACAAAATATTCTGTTTGTTTTAGCTTTTCACTATATTTACAGCATAAAAGAGGGCAGTTTTAAGGTAAAAGTTTTTGATTTGATGAATCACCTGTAAATGTGCTAAGCGTTGCATATGCTCAAGATCTGACTGTTAAAACTGTTGTACTGTTCTACGGTCTGCAGCATGTAAGGAAGAGATTTAGCAAAAAAATTTACAAGAAAAGCATTACAAATAATTTAGAAAAATTTTTAAATGTCTTCTGAGGACTATTTGCCTTATCTTTTTGTATGTGAAGTCATGTTCTTACCTTTAGAAATCTATCCAAATAGAAAAATAACTTCCTTTCTTTAAAAAGAGTTTCAAATGTCTTCCTTAAAAACAACAGTAAGAACAAATTATCTAAAAACATAACTTAAAATGTCATTAGCTATGATTGGTTAAACTTTTTCTGTGTAAAGTTTTTTCATAAATCACAGATACTTGTGAAAAATCAGGAGCCAATGTCTAGGTATTTTCGAAAAGTAAAAATGCAATCTAGTAATATGCAAACAAACTAACAAACAAATAACCATTTATCAGCCAAGACAGGACAGAAAAGTCTTTTAAAGCTTTTTTTTCTTCCTGCAACTTTAATCACCCTGAGGGCAAAAACCTGATATTAGGCACCCACTGGTAACATTAATATCTTCTTGCCCGTGATATAGCAGCATGTAGTCTGTTGGATCTCAAACCTAGGCAATGATACAGACTTCTAACTCTTAGTCCTGGAAAGTACAATTCTGCAGAGAAACTTTAATATTTTGAGGAAAGAAATTAAATCTGTAACTATTTGAATAGATGCCTTTACTCTTATCAGCACACTTGGATTATTGGCTAGGGAAAAGTGATATGATGAAAGAGAACACTACTTCGCAGTATGTTCTATTCCCACACACATATTTGTTAAAATCAGACATACATATGTGCCTGAACACATACATATACATTAAATTCCATGTATCCAAGAGTACAAAAACAACCTTCTTTTGCATTAGAAGTGAAAATCAAAAATCAGGTTACAAATCAGGCTACAGCCTTTCCAGCGACTGTTTTAAAATAATATAACTGAAGTTACATCTAGACTTCTAGTCACCAGCTTCTGTGTCAAGAAAATCAAGGCTGGTAAAGTCTGCTGTGGTATCATGGGAATATGTTTGGAGGATGCTGTTTCACCAGTAGCTTTTCATCTTGAACTGACATTTCTCACTATTCATATCCATCAATGTCAGAAACTGTATCAGGTTTTACAGCAAACTTTCTACATTTGCCTTAAAGGTTGTCAGTCAGCCTATGCTCTGTGCGGTGAGATGGGCTCAGTGGGCAGCAGGACTCCCAGCTGCGCTGAAATGCAGTCTGCACAAACACTCGTGTGAGACACATAACCATCCTGACAGCAGCTCTGCTCACAGGAGGGCACACTTTTACCCACACAGCTGATGTTTCCCCTCCCCATAACTGCAAAAGCTTTTCAGTGGAAGTGGGAGTTAGTGTTACTATGGTAGAGTGGTTTTGCTTGTGTTTGTTGAAAGGTGTTTGATTGTGAGTACAGGGTTGAGTGAATGTGTCTTCTGACAGGCTCTGTACACACTGAATGGAAGAGAGGGAAGCTGAGCATTCAAAGTGGGTCCCCTGATGATTACAGAGGGAGGAGGGGTAGTTGACTGGCTGCATCACCCCATCTCATCTCACCTCATTTCATCTCAACACCTTGTTTTGAATTTGGTCCTTTGGAAGACAGATTCTGAAGAGAGGAGATATAATGGTAAAACTAAGATGTCAAGCAGTTTTCAGATCAGGTCCTACAAATACAAGAGTATCTTTGTACTACACTCTGAAAGGGATACTTTTTTAAAACAACTCATGACAGAAAGGATTGCAGGACATTGCAGGACTATGTTCTAATGTTTTTGTAAGTATCCACCTATTTCGTGTCTACTTGGACAGATTCTTCAACTTTTTATTTGTATCTTTTCTAAGTGTATAATTGGACATCACAATGTGATAATGAAAACACTATACAGGTCCCAAATGGGCAAGGTGTTTTGAGCTTGCACATTTAAGTGGGAACAAGTAGGGTGATAACCATTTTAAGATTTCTAAGTGAAACTTTAGTACTGATGGCACTAAACCTCAAAACCCTGAAAAACTACATAAAAAGTTCAAGTTTCTCTCTAGTTATGAAAAGCAACAATAACTGCAACCTGAATTCTTTACTACAAAACTCAGTTCCATCCCTCGTAAGACTCACATTTGACCCTTTGTGTATCTGAGGATTTACTAAATGAGATCCCAGATCAGAGATGTTCTTCTAACACTGCTCCAGACAGAAGCTTAGCTTTCATCTCCATGCATGAAATTTCCAGGGAGTTGGGTCCTGCAGCCTTCCACTCATCAGAAACACCCAAGGCAGCAGGACAACCATCAGACCTCTCTCCCTGATACAGAGAAGGTTTCTACTGTGGCTAATCAGAGGAAAAGAAATAAACAGCTTTCATCCTATAATTGGAAATAGACTAACTATGAAGGAATTAGCAAAAGGGAGCAATTAATGCAATGAACAAGCAGGATTAATCCACTTAGAAGCTATCCATCTAGCCACAATGTAACAGCAAATGAATTTTCTACATTTTTTCATAGCAAAAAAATTATCTGAGGGGAACAAATAGCAAAGAGGAAGATCCTACTATCAGTCTGGAGAACTTGGGGGCCTTTTTTCTCTTCCAACTCTTCTAGGAACAAAAAGAAGAGGAATGTACTCAAGATAAAGGAATATGCCCAACCAGACTCAATCCTTGGCCGCTGAGGAGTAGAGCCACTACAACTACAACTGAAACACAAATATCCGCACAGCTTCTTTCACAAGTTACATTCAACTGGGGAGTGTTCAGCATATATTACAGTTGTTAAAAAACAGAGTACACTATACAAGAACTAGTTTATTGGACAAGTTCCCTAGTTTCTCTGCTGTTTGCACTGTTGGTGTTGAACTCCATTTTTCAAAGAACCCAATAGAAGCCATGGAGTGTACAGGCTTGAAAGCTTCAGAGGATGTTCTGCATGCATAAGAAAGTGTACACAGTATGGATGGAAAAGGAAATTTGTTGGTTTTTTCTTCCAGCTAATTTTTGTGATTCTGTCATGAAGGGAGTGAGATTTTCATACAAGAAGAATTAGGGGGTCAAAGTGATCTTTTCCATATTTATTCGTACTATTTGTAGCATACTTATCTCTTTCCACTCCCTCTTAATGCTACAGACTTATAGTGCCAACAAAAGTAATGAATGACCTGAATTCACCTTTAAATCCCAGGAAACCTGAACAGCCTGTATCCACTGAAATAACACTGTTATCAAAACAGCTTTGGATAATAAACTCCTAACTGGACTGACAGAAGTCTAGTCTTTGTTGAATTCCTCCTCTAATCACCTCAATACAGAACAAGCTGTTTACTTTAATATTTATTTTCTTGAAACGCTACAAGACTTCATTGTTGGAATTACTGCATAAATATGGAGCTGAGAAATAGTCACTGGTGAACATTATTCATGGATATAGAGGTCTTAAGTGATTCAGACTCTGATTCACTCACATCCCCAATAATTATTGCCACAAAAGCGAACACATTTTAAAGAACAGGATGTGAAATTAGTGTTCTGAAGAATTTGTAAAACAAAACCTCTACAGATCTTTTTTTTTTGAGGTCACTTGAATTGTTACCGACTACTAATAGCTCAATCAGGTGTCTTTCTTTTTTTTTTCAAACCATGGTACATGGATTTCTTTTTCATGATAAAAACAAAAGAGAATGGTTATGTAACTTGAAACTTAGAATTACTTTAGGTCAGTTGGACCCATTAATAATGCACTTCTGCTAACATTTTGACGAACACTACCAGATAGTATTTATCCAGTTTTTACTTTGGTATTCATTTGAACTCTTGAATGCCTATAAAATCTAAAGAAGTTTTCTCAGTCTGCGTGAGGTCTGCCCAGGTGTAATAGAGTGATGCTATAATTAAGGTTTGCCTCATAACTATAAGAGATTGATTTAAACGATGAAGTAAATATGTAGTATTTTTTTATATTTATCTGGATCACCAGGGAAACAGCAACAAGTAATTTTGCTTAGTTCTTGAGGAGCAAGTTGGACTAGATGACATTCAGATGTCCTTTCCAACCTTCACGATACTTGGATTCTATTTACAGAGAAATTATGAGGTATTTAATAATGCAAATCTTGCACCCAGATCAACATTTAACATAGAAATGTTATGTTTTCTTCCTTAAGATTAATAATGTTCTACCTGATCTGCACAAGTTACATACTTATAGAAAACAGGGTTAAAGAAGAAGGTACATGTAGTGTGTCTCCCTCCATTTAGTCCACGATAATAATTCCTAATGAGTCTGGCATCTATAATAATTCAATAATGCAAGTTCTGTTAGTGCCATAGGACTCCAAATGGGCAGTTAAAGAGAAAGTTTATTCCATGCAGAAAATGTATCCATTCAATTTCATACATTTGGCAGTATACATATTGATTATGAAAAGCTTGGGATGATACAAGATTAATTTATTCACTAAAGATTATTCCCTAGGAATCATTCTATCACCATTCCAGGGCAATAATGCCACAGTTATTTCCATTGAGTGCATAGAGATTTCTGATGACTGAAAATGGATGGTGCCAGAGTATTTTCCGTGGTGCCCAGCAACAGGACAAGGAGCAATGGACATAAATTAAAACACAAGAAGTTCCATCTCAATATGAAGAACTTCTTTACACTGAGGGTGGCAGAGCTCTGGAACAGGGTGCCCAAGGAGGTGGTGGATTCTCCCTCTCTGGAGACATTCAAGACCAACCCAGACATATTCCTGTGCAACCTGCTCTAGGTGACCCTGCCTTGGCAGGAGCGTTGGACTAGATGATCACCAGAAGAGCCTTTCAACCCTAAAAATTCTGTGATTCTGGGAAAAAGTGCTAGGTTTAGGTGGTTTTGGTTTGTTGTTTTTTTCTTTGAGAACACGGTCAACAGAGGAGAGAAAGTAAATATCATGGTAAACAATAAGGCAAGAGAGAAAGAATATGTAAGTCTGGAGTCCAAAAAAAATAGAGAAAGTGACATTGCAATGGTTCAGGGGAGAAAAGTGGTAAGGGAAATCAAGCAGTAATAATGAGCCTCAGATAAAATAGGGTTGTGAAACACTTGAAACAATAGATATAAAAAGACTGTACTAAATCTTTGCAAGGCATCCAGTCATTCCAGCATGCCTAATCATGAGACAAAAAATTCATAAACTGTTTTATACAGACACATGATTTCTAGAACCAAAGATATTTCAGGGAAAAAAAAAGCTTCAGTTTCAGTCCTATGGTTTGTGTTGGGTCTGGGGGCTTTTTAGGGTTTTCTAGGGCTGGCGCTTCACTGGGGCAATGGATCCTTCCTGAGTGCCTGTACATGTTTTACCATTGTGTTCAGATGCAAGCAGATGTCATCTGTCATCCTGCTACGTATCAAGGCAGACAACACACAGGAAGATGTGATAAGCTAAAAATTACAGAATGAACAGTATAGCTCAGCTTTAGTTCTTCATCAAAAACATAAGCCATCCCTTTCTCCTATTTTAGTTCCCTCTTACTGATCTCTTTGTTTTGTCTGAAACATACAAATTTGCTGAATTTGAAAGCTATTCTAAATAGCTATTCTGCTTCTAAATTTCTTGGTCTCATCACACTTTGAAAATAAAATAAATACAGTCTGCAGCCACCCTTCCAGTGTTTGGAGAAGGACAAACATTCAGAAAACATGGGAGACTTCTCTGAAAATCATGTCAACTTGTTCATGGATATTTTTAAATTCAATTTAGATTCATTGCTTTGAAAAACCTTAATTTTTTTGTTTACACATAACTGTTGCCTTTATGTATGCTTCTACTTTAAACAAAACTGCAATGGATCAATAGCCATAAGGTTTAACAGATTCCTAAAAAGAAGTTACACTTCTGTGCTTTTATCCAAAATTCCCAGTCTGAGTACATCCAGAAAAGATAGACATCAGCCAAGTTTCTTGAACTAGAATTGCAGACCTGAACAGCATCTAAAGTTAGATCATCACACTATATTCACTAAACAGATCTTGTCATTTTATCTCTCCTCTTCTGAGGTAGTCAAACAGTCATTCCAAATCTAAACTCTTAGTAGGGAAAATATGGAATTTACATCCAATACCACAATTCAATTCTTCTTGGTGTAACTTCAGAAATTTGCACCTAGAAAATGTGGACTTAGAAAAATGGGAAGATTTTAACTGTGAAGGATTTTCAGCCTAAAATTTTGATTCTTGAGTGAGTTAGTTGCCCATTCCTCTAGAGGTCATGGAAACACCCTGGACTTCTACTATTTGGTCAGTTAATGTACATTGGAGTACTTAATTCAATTTGTTTGAAAACAAAAAGGTGAAATGTGTCACAAAGTGATATAGAAGGATATCAGCAGATAAGAAGAAAAATTGAACTGAATAATGCAGTAGTTCAAGTTTTCCTATGAACAGTAAATTTAAACTTCACCTATCTATAATCATATGACTGTTACTGTTACTGAAGATTCACACATCCCATTGTGTCAGTAAAATAACAGCAAATAGAAGCTTCCCCTTGTTTTCATATCTCTTCCATACCTCACAAGTTGAAGGTTGCTTTTCCCTTCCCACTACTGCCCAGGACCACTCTCCACAGAAGAGGGTTGTTCTGTCTCTCTAAGTGGGTACAAAACTTGGGCTGTCAAGACTTCTTCCACCCAGTTCTTCAGCTAGCAGTCTTTCAGCTACTATTCAACCTCCAGCAGGTAAACTCAGATTTGCCTGGAATCCCAATTTATACTATCCATTGTGAGTTTAAAAAAAAAAAAAAAAAAGAAAGATAACATTTGAGGTAAAGCTTTCAGAAGGGATCTGTACAGTAGGACAGCTGATGCTGCCATTATTACTCCCTGTGTGACAGTTTGTGCCTCACTCAGCCTTAGATCATTTTCCCCCACAAAGCTGTACCTAACAATTACTTTTGGTGTCTGTTGCAGAACTGTCAGCCTCTCATTAGATGTCAGGAGGCTGAATTTCATCCATCTGTGTCTCATCCCTATGGCCCTGACTGACAGGTGTCCTGCAGTGTGTGCATCTGAATGCCCCAGTGTGCTGGCAGCCTGCTTCTCCCCCAGATCAGCCTTGCACCCTGGGATCTTTAAGTTTGCTCCCTCCCAGGACTGCCCAGTAATGGGAAAATGCAGGTTGCAGTGAGGGCCAGAAGCATGGAAAAGGATGGAGCAGCACAGGACAGGATCTTCTTCCACTCCTAGATTTCTGGATACTGGTTTCCCATTCCTCCCCATGTGACTTCTTCGCAGGATTAAACTCACTTGTTACCTCAACTCTGCTAATCATCAGCATTCCTTATTGGCAGTGCTTGCCCCAAAAACATCCCTGCCCCTGGAGCACACAGAGCAGAGGCATGTAGGTTCTTTTTCAGTTCAACAGACCGATGAACTGGAATGACGTTACTGCAGTGAGGGAAGCCCTGGCTGTCTGAAGCACAGGGAGCCCCAACCTTCAGAGCAGAAACAGCTGTTTCATTCATTACATGTTTCTTTCCAATTTAGGCCCTTCCTGCTCTGAATCCCTGCACCTTTTCACAGATTTCAGCATCAGCTCAGTTTTGCTCTGTAACCTCAGGAGTATGTGCTGCTGCACAGCAGTGTCTGGGTACCTCGGATCCACAGCTCCATCTGCAGAAAGGAGTTAATGGGAGATCTGTTCCCCTGAGCCTACGGGTGACAGACACCCCCCAGGCACACACAGTGCCATATTCACACCCTGGCTGCTCTCGAAGAGAAGGGGGAAGGAAGCCTCCCCCCACATGCTGCTGCTGCTTTCCTGCCTCAGCAGCTCTTGCACCCAAGGGAGCACATCCCACATATCTGAGAGATATCACACATCCACCCAGAGGTGCACAGATCTCGTCTTTTTCCTCTCTCCCACTGGCAGCCAAACACTGCCAGGACGAAGCACCCAGCAATACCATCCTCTCTGTGTTATCTTGAAGTTATGTATCATACTGGCACGACATAATTTTGTAGAAATCAAGACAGCTTTTAAAAAGACCCAGTATTAAATGTGCAATTATACCACAATGAAGAGAATACTCTCATTAACTATTTGCAATATAGTCCTATTCTTTGAAAAGCACTACTTTGAGATTAAGCAATCTCCTTTTGCAATTTGCAGAAAATATCTGTGCATTCTAAGCACTTACTTGCACAAAAAATCTTCAGTATGATGTCTAGCTACACACATTAAAAAAATACCATGAATTAGTCTTCTTATGCCAAATGACAGTCCAAAATGACCCTGCTGAGCTATGCTACCTGCATGAATAAAGTGACTCTTGACTGACTCAAGAAATGTGTGTTGCTCTCTGTTTTTAACAATCAGGTTTCATTTGGTTGCTAATTAGCCACAAAGTGAGGTATTAAAAAAAAAAAAGACAAAGCCACACAAAATAACATAAAAATGCCGCCAGCTTGTCCTCTTTTGTTTATATCTACTATAATTCAAAGTGAAGCAGCAAAAAGATTATTTTTACTTTTCTTTTTATGTATCAGTGTGCATATACACACATGCTCAGATAGACAGACTCCAGTTTCTTCAAAGATTGTAAAATATGAGATTATTTCTGCAAGCTGTTCATTAAGTACTTTAAAAAAAAAGAGAGAAAATTTGTCTTCCACAGCACAGTAGAATTAAAAGACATGGGCCAATCTTTCTCTAACCCCTTAAATCTCTCTGCTTTATTCTACACTAACACTGGAATTATTGTTTCCCAAAAGCAGTTCAGCTGTTATAAGAAAAGTCATAATTCTCTATTTTCAGATGTAATTTTGATGTAATTATTTCAGTTGTTGTTTGAAATAACAGGAGAAGGCCCATTTTCAACATTTAGTTACATTTGTTCAAGATTTTTCTAATGAAAGGATGACAGCAGTGATAAAAATCATACTGGTGTTAAATGCTTTCATTGTTTTAATTTTTTATTTCTTTCAACTGAGAAAAGTAAGGCTAAAGGTGGGGAAAACATTTTTCTCTGGTGTATATGAGTGGGTGGGCAAATTGCTTCTTACCCTTCCTTAAATCACATTTTCCCCTCTCCTTTAAATGTAATGGGAAAAACATTAAAACAACTGATGGAAGAGGAGACAACAAAGCACATATTTTTTTCAAAGTTAAACAAGATTCACATGTGACTTTATAGCACCAAATCTACAGTGCAGAGGGGATGAAGACAGTTCACACATGGGAGAGGAATGGGACAAATCAGGGCTGGGCAGCTGTGATCAGATCATGTAAAACAGAATAATTTTGCCACCCTGGGTCAGGATGCCTCCTGAGGGCAGGACCACCATGCAAGATCAGAGTTAGAAAAAAGGGCTAGATTTGCCAGCTGCAATACTCTGACTTTGGTTTGAAAGGGTGAAATGCAGAAAAGAATCAGCAATTCCCTGGGATAGTAGGGATATCTCAGCAATTCCTTGTGTGGGATAACAGGAGAAAGACCTGAAGCTGCTGCCCAATCTATACTTTATCTATACTGAAATCATACTTGATCTATAACTGAAGGGCTGTTTGATTATTTTCGCCTCAAAAGAAAATGGGTGCAATGGAAAATGCTCTGAGCCCTCCAGAAACACCCCTGGAGTTCCAGAGGAAAAAAAAAAACAAAACAAAGACCCTAACACACTACCAGTTTTTAGCTGACCTTTGGCGAATACAATACTCTTGCTGTGAACTGGTGCTTGTCTGGGCAGCTGAGCTACTGCTGACAGTGAGGTGGAAGGTATTCTCAGTCCATGCCCTTTTCCCAGCTCTTGCTCATCTTAATACATGACTTTTTTAGTGTTCTGCACAGGCATTAGGGTATTATCTTATCCTTGGAGATGGGGAAACCAACGAATTGGTCAGCAGAAGCATGGGTCAAGCAATGGGCCTTCCCCATGCTCACTGTGTAGCTGTGATAAGATGGGAACAGATAAGAAGTTGTACATTATCTAAACCTTCACTCTGCCTCAAATGGAAGCAAATCTTATGCGTAATTTTGAAGGAAGAGACTGGGATTTGCTGAACCCACTGGTCATAGTTCTGAAAAGAAGTAAAACTGGTGAACAAGAAATGTACTGTCCCAGCTGAGGTAGATCCCCAATTACACTGAAAGAGAAAGAATATTTTAGGATATTTAATATGCATAAATATCTATACATATATAAAATACATATAACATAATATGTACACAATACATTTAATTATGTACAAGGCTTATACCATTTATGATCCATTACATATCATGTATATAAGAGGCTAAATATGCTTCTCAGTGATCTAGGTAAAACAAAAAATAAACCTTTAAATAACTGTTAGATATTTATTCTCCCACTAATCTGTGAACATGGACAGAGGTAAACAATGGTGATAGGGGTGTCCAAGCACAGCTAGTGATGCTTTTAAGACAGTCAAATGCAAGACTGTGTGTCCCAGAGCACAAAACATATATGCTGAGGTCCAAGGCACAGATGATTGAAGATAACATGTTGTTGGGGGGTTCAGTTCAACATTAGAGAAAATAATCACACTGGATATATGGGTGGGAGTAATGAAGCAGCACAATGATACTCTGTGCAGGCCTGGAGAAAGGGCTCCTGAGTCCCAAGTGCAGAAGGTAAGAAAGATACCTGTGACCAACCCAATGTGCACAGTGGGAAGAAACACCACCATGCAGGTAGAATGCTCTGCTTAGTCCGATGGGCTGTGCTGTTACTGAGATTCTCCTGACTGGGTGAACCCGAAGGACCAAAGACCACAATGGACAGCCTATAGCATCCTGTGGCTTCCAACAGGAGCTCCCCTGGAGCCAAGTCAGGGTGACTGTGCGGAGGTGCCTGTCCACACAGTCTTTGTTCATCAGAACAATAGCAAAGGTGGTAAGAATGGAAAAAAAAAAAAAAAAAAAAAAAAAAGAAAGTAGAGTGTTTCCAGAAAGGTAATAGAAATTATGAATAGTTCCTACCACCTTACAGGAATCGAATCTGGTTTTCTCACGTGCAGACAGGCTGTTGAGACCAAAACACTTGCCTGTTTTTTCTAGCTATGCTAATCTGAGCTCTTACAGCTCACTTTTCCACCCTTACCAGCTTGAAACAATAAAAAAAGCTGTGAAGATCTGATGCAAGAGTGACAGAGGTGCTGTGTGAGATGGATCTGGAGCAACACTGGACAAAATAGAAAAGCAAGACAGAACAAACTGAACAGAGCAAAAGATGTATTTTTCTGAAAAAAAAAGCCCGCACTTCTCACCAACATGCATGCCTTTACTTTTAAGGTCCCCAATTTAAAAAAAACCAAACAAACGACAAAAAATAAACAAACAAAAGAAAACCACAAAAACCCAAAACAAAACCAACAAAAAAAACCCCAAAACAAACAAACAAACAAAGAAACAAAACTGAAAAACCACTTTACAATTTATTGAATGGTTCTAGGCTAAAATTACAGCACCAAAAGCTGCAGTCCTCACTTTTGACATGTTAGGAAGAGAAGCACTGCCTTCAGATATTTGCAGTATCTCCTCTCTGCACATGTAGAAGACTTTGTGCAAAGT
Organism: Pseudopipra pipra; assembly: GCF_036250125.1. Classification (NCBI taxonomy): domain Eukaryota; kingdom Metazoa; phylum Chordata; class Aves; order Passeriformes; family Pipridae; genus Pseudopipra; species Pseudopipra pipra. The sequence goes on along the minus strand of NC_087549.1, from coordinate 35,967,424 downwards.
GGAGGTGAAAGGATCCAGAGCAAGAAGCTTTTGAGCTGAAAGATGTGGCTTCCAGTAAAGGTCTTCTGAGGGCAAACTTGTAATAGCAGCACTTCCCTGACACTGCAGCTGTCCTACCACTCACAGTGACCCTGTACACTAAGCCCTGTGGGGCTATTAACCCACAGTCCCAGGAAGCCAGGGCACCAGACACCCAAAGCCACAGCCAGAGCAGGGCCACCAGGCACCACCACAAACTACTGAGAGAACAAAGCAGGAGCTAGGAACCTGTGTCTCAGTGACAATGCACAAGATCTGGCAGGTCTATAAATTAATCAACGCAACTCACCATCTGGGTGGGGTCTCCACTTTGCTAGGTATTGCATTGCTTATTAGAGGGGATAAAAAAAGGAAGGAAGCATTGCAATAGGAGTGACAGCTCATTCGAGCTTCGTGAGTGACTTGCATTTGGAAACTATTATTAGTTTTTTGCCTCAACTAAGAACAAGTCAAGTCCCTGGAGTGATTCAGTTGCTTGCAGACACTAAATCAAGACTAGGTTTGTTTTGGTTTGGTTTGGTTTTTGTTTTGTTTTGTTTAAGAAGGTCAACCAGCTTCATCTTGGATCAGCGAAGAAAGTGCTTGGTGAAATTCTGGGCTGCCCAGAGAAATTGATTCAAATATTCCCTCATGCCACTGCTTCTTTCCTTCCTGACCTTGGCCTCTGGTTTTATGCTTCAGTTCTCTCTCAGTACAGAAAGAGCAGAACTTCTGTCCAGCAGCTTCCAGAGACAAGAACTTATCCTTTCCACCAACTGAAGAGATGGGTCTGAACTTCAGCACCGATCACAGAAAGGCCTTTTTATTTGAAGTGAAGACAGCTCTGAAGTGAAATGGAGTTGGGAAAACTGAGGCTCTGCAATCTCTCAGACCCCTTCCAACTGGAGCCACAGAAGAGGACAGAGCCCTTCCCTTTGCTCCCAGAGGACTGGGGCAGGAAAATGCCTCTCAGAAACTCTAATCTGTGCTTTTTAGGTGGTTTTCTTCAAGCTCATGGCTTAAATTCTTTGCTATAAACAGGAGAGGAAAAGGATTTCAAACAGTGACTCATATATTGAGCTTATATTTCTTCTCTGCCATCAACCTAACAAGGCCCTTTCTTAATTATAATTTTGTCTGGAGTTTGAAGTACGTTTGGGACTACAGGTGACAATTTACCAGAGTCCATCCCCCTATCCTCCTCTGACCTTCTCACCAAGCTGTGGCCTTTACGCTTTAGAGAATATGGCCTTTTGGAATAGGCTGCCCAGAGAAGTGATGGAATCACCACCCCAGATATTGTTCAAAAAACATGTAGATATAGTGCTTAGGCACATGGTTTAGTGGTGGATCTGGCAGCGTCAGACTAATGGTTGGACTCGATGTCTAAGATGCCTTTTTGAACTTTAATGATTATATGGTTCTATTAATAAATGCAGAGTTTTTCAATAGAGAATGGAAAGAATGAGACTACAACTTTGTGTAAGTATCAGGAATACTTTGTAATTCCTGTGCAGTTTTAAAATGGCAGGAAAAAGAGAATGCACAAAGATAATATAGAAATTCAGCTAGCTACCTGCAAAGACCTCATAAGGCTGCCTAGTTAACATGCAATGGAAGAGGTAATACACAGCATATGCCAGAATTTCCTAATCTTGGTCTAGCTCCACAATATTAGTCCTATTTATAGACTGCAAAATTAGAATAGACCAGAGCGATTTTTTAGTCTGATATTCTGTGTAAGAGAGATTTGAACATTCTCCTACATTAATTCTTGATACAAGTCCAAGAGTCAATTTGCCTAGTCCATTAGTTTTCAACCTTTTGCAATTTGCATACCTTTAAACTTTCCAGTATATTTGAAGATGCTGTATGTCCACTGACAACTAGTTTGCACTTCTTAGTTTACCTCTCTAAGATCCTTTCAGAGTCACCTCTGGATCACCAGGTGTTTATAAACACATTAAAAAGCACATACACCTTTTAAAAATCATCCAATCTTAATTTTAAATAAATTAAATGAAATTTTTTAAATTGAGGAAAAAGGAGTCCTTCACAATTTTGAGTAAGAAATTACCCTCATGAATAAAAGGTCACCATTTCTTACCTGAATTTCTCTGGTTTCACCTTCCAGAGAGTATACACTGTGTCTGTTTGCCAGCTAGGCTGAAAAGCCCTCCATTACCATGTTCCTCTCCCGGTGTGGACTCTCAGAGAGTGATCACATTACCCTTTTGCCTTCCCTTCAATAAGTTAAATGGATTAAGCTTCCCCCAGCCACACTACAGGGCATATTTCTCCACCCATTAATCATTCCCCATTATAGTGTAAACAAATCCAAAATGTATTAAATACATTCTTTGTATTTCTCTGTTCATACTTATGTCACTGTCTGGTTTAAAAGACAATTTTATCTGACTAAGTTATAGATCATTAAGCTGAAAAAAAGTTTGCCCGTTACTGCTGTTTTACCATCTTGCCCCATCTTGTCTCATTAGCAGGAACTGATTGAGCATGAAGGTGTTCTCTGGCTGTCAGTAGATAAAGTAGGTGCTCTTGGCTTTCATCTGTTCTGAATTCTCCTTGTCTCATTATCTTCACAAGGTCAGATTCTTTGACACCAGGACTGCTTGCTTAGCACTCCATTCTGGTAATTACTTGCCTGGCAACCCTAACCATAAGTAGATTGCATGTATATGGCAGCAATGAAAGTATCAGCTTACAGGCCAACAGCCATATATCCATATAACACAAATACCATTAGAAATGTGTTCATTCTACTGATGTAATTGCTCTGCTTCTGTATTATCATACTGCTGCAAGCACAATGTACACATTAAAATGCACAGTTTCTATTACAGGCTGAAACTGAAAGTTCAATTCAGCTCTCTTTTAGGACCAATACCATAGCTTTTTTCCCCCACAAAACTCACAAATGTTTTATATGGAAAAGGCTAAGTTGAATTTCTTCTCTGAATCTTCTTTTACCCTCTGTTAAAAAGGCATACCCAACTCCTAAAATTATGAAGTTGGTAGAAGACTTTGGGATATTCTGTATAGTAACATGCGTTGTTGGTGCAGACTATCCTTGAATCAGCGCAGTCTTCTGCAAAATGAATGCCTTCCCTTTGATCAATTTATTGTGAGAAAGTAAAATATATATTCTGTGATGGATGTCTCATACATCTCTCCTTTTTATTCCATTTTACGTTTACAAATTTACTTCCTCTACAACAAATCTTATCTATACGGTTCATCAACAATAGTAAAATTGTATTTGAGTCACTTCTGCAAAGTTGCAACAATAATATATAAGTTGTTTATGTTCCAAGAAAATCCATGAATAGGATAAAAATGCGAATGCTGCACGTTTCTGGCTGAATGTCTAAATAAAAATACCTTCATATCACTGCAGTTCAAACTCATTTATACCAGATTTAAACATGCTTCTTTTTTTAATGCAGTTTGTTGTCTGATCACCTCATTCTTCTTAATGTGTCAGCAATATTTAGATTTATGACAAAGCTTTTAAATCACCTGTTCAATGTAATTTCAAAGGTGGTAGAGTATCTAAATAAAAATCTGTCCATAAAGCATTGGAGGTAGATATCACATTGTACTTGCATCATGCAATTTACTGATGGTGGTCACATCATCCGCATTTCACAGATGGAAAAACTGATGCCCTGAGAAATTAGATGAGTTGGCATTAATCGTACAGAAAGTTAAAAAATAAAAATTAGACCTGCTGCCTCCTGGGTTCATAATCTAATCAGTCTAACTTGTTATATTTTGACCCCTCTAACAGCCACAGCCCCACACTCAGATGTAAACCCACAGACCAATTTTCTTCTGTCAGGAAGCCCTTGGTTTTCTTCCAACCCTCTCCTCAGTTCACAGCCCTGCCTCCAGGCTCAGGGCATTTCCTACCACCCCCTTCCCTGCTCACCACCTGCGGTCACAGAAAATCCATCCTCAGCTCATAAGCTGTCTTCAGTAATGGGGATTTTTCCCCACACAGAAGTCATGATCTCTTTCCATTTAATTCAAAAATGCCTTTTAAGTCTGCTGATCAAAGTGACTCACAGAAATCCAGGTTTCATCCCTTGTGACCCTTTAGCTGTACCAAAACTCCCAAAATGAGGCTCTGCGTTATTTACCAGTATGGAGGTACCTATAGTAGCTGAGTTTCTTAGTTCTCAATATACAGGCTTTACTTCTTGTCATACCTCTCTAACTTTCTGTTTGGAAATCTCTGCAAATTCTCTTTAGCACAATGAGGGTCAGAATCAGCCTTAGCACCTGAAGACCCAGGTGCATTTTTGCAGAACAACCTTCTTAGCAGCTGTAAGGAAGTATTCACTGGAACATGGTCTGTCTATGGGCAGCATGTGTCCTGACATCCCCAGTATCTGGTCCACCTTTTAATGCCTTTTGCTGGATGCACTGGTGCCGCAAAGTGCAGTGTGCATATCTGTGACACAGAACATTGTCTCCTGTCTTGGACTGAAAATATGTAAGTGCTCATTATATATTCCCAGGGATACTAACATATTTGAGGATTATTTTTTGCCTTGTGCCTTTTCATGCAGCTTTTAATATCAAATGGGGAGGTTTGAATTTGATCAGACAGAGTAGAATATGTTACCATCATCACTTAATACTAAAAATACTTATACAGGAATATTTGGCGAACAAATGAATTACGACAATGAAAAACTGTCTGTCTTTCATTTCACCAGGGAAAGCAGATCACTGTATTCGCTGATTGTTTCACTCAGTGCAGAAGCCTCAATCCACTGCTTGGTTGAAACCGGTCAAAGAGGCAGAGCTTTAGCACCGAGTCCCAGGCATTTGCTCAGCCTTTCCCAGTATGCAGTTTACGGAAGCTGATAAGCAATTAAACAAAAACCATGTATATTTCTATGTTTACCTTAGCTCCAAAAGTGACCTCTATACAGATAACAAGGTGCAATACGTTCACAATCTCCTGGCGTATGATCCACCTTCCACTCTGCACTTTCCCATGGATCCTGAGGACCTTGTTTCCTTCTGTGCTTCACCTCCTTTGGAGACTAACTAGTTTCAGTCCTTCCTCTTTCGCACATCTTTTAGCTCAGATGGACTTCTAAATCTTTAATTCAGTCAGGAAGTAGTTGCAGTCTTGCTCACAAAAGATTATCACCTATGCTTTTCTGCCTTGGAAAGCTGGTGCTGTGGGCACAGGGGTTTGGGGTTTGGTTTTTGGGGGTTTTTTTGCCACAGCATAAGAACGTCAGCTCATTACTGTTTGACAGTACCTTAGGTCAGTCTGTTATCACATGTTTACCATCAATCTAGACAGCAGCCAAGTCTCAATGTGAAGTTTTTTTCTCATTCTGAACTTTCTAAAAATATATACCATGGCAGCCACAAGAGGGACCAATGCATTTGGTGTCTTCCTTTGTGGGATGGTGACTCTTGAGAATATCCAAAGGCTGAGAGAAGGAACCAGGATTTAAACAGAATATATTAAAAGAGCAGTGAGTAACTTATATCAGGAGGAGGAATTTGCCAGGGACTAGAAGAGAAAAACTCAGGGTGACAGCCAAAGAAGAATGCTTTAATAGCTGCAGCTTGGCTGGAGAGAAGCCATGGGGAAAAAAGAAAAGTAAGATTTATGGTAAATTAAGTAAAAAAAAAAAGATAAAAAATAATGGGTCAGCATCTTAGATGATGAAACCTTAAGATTTCAGACTGTTTGGGCTTGAAAACTATGATCTTCTTTTAAAGCATAGAAAGGAATATCCCATGAAATGGACCCCTAGCAGCTGCTGTGAAAATGACTATATTCAAGCAGGATGTTTCACCGTTTTTCCAGGATGTCATTCATAAACATTAGGGTGTAGGATGGGACCTTTAGATTGTGGTCTGTAGTCTTTCAGCCTGCATCTACTGACTTCTTTAATACATGGTCAGGAAAATACTTCTCCCAAATAAAAAAAAAAAATTCAGAATCTCCATGACATATTTAAATGGGAATTCTGTCTTCTGAATCACTGAGATTTCATGTTTTTTTCATTACAGAACATTGGTTAGAATGATGGAATCATGGAATCATAGAATGGTTTGCATCAGAAGGGACCTTTTAAGATCACCTAGTCCAAAGCTACTGCTATGGACAAGGACACATATTGCTAGATGAGGTTGCTCAAAGCCCCATCCAACCTGACCTTGAACACTTCTAATGAAGGGGCATCCACAGTTGCTCTTGAAAATCAGTTCTAGTGTCTCAGCACCCTCATCATAGAGAAAAATTCCTTATATCTAGTCTAAATCTACCCTTTTCCCATTTAAAATTGCTAACCATTGTTCTGTCACTACAGCACTTGGTAAAATACCTCTTTACATCCTTCTTATAGGCCCCCATTAGGTACTGAAAGGCTGCAATAAAGTCTCCCCAAAACCTTCTCCTTTCCAGGCTGAACAATTTCAACGCTCTCAGCCTGACTTCATAGGAGAAGTGCTCCAATGCTCTGATTGTTCCTGTGGCCCTTCTCTGGACCCGCTCCAGCAGGTCCATGCTCCTCCTCCTGTTTTGAGGACCCCAGAGCTGGATGCAGCACTCCAAATGGGGTCTCACCAGAGTGGAGAAGAGAGGCAGAATCATCTTCTTTGACCTGCTGATTGTGCTCCTTTTGAGACATCCCAGGATATGGTTGGCTTTCTGGGTTTCAAGTGCTCTTTTCTGTCTCATGTACAGTTTTTCACTCACTAGGATCTCCAAGTCCTTTTGCACAGGACTGCTCTCAAACAATTCATCCCTCAGCCTGTTTTGATATTGTGGATTGCCACAAACCAGGTTCAGGACCTTACACTTGGCTTTATTGAACTTCATGAGCCTACTCCTCCAGCCTGTCAAGGTCTCTCTGTATGGCATCTCTTTCCTCAAGGACACCAACTTCAGCACTCAGCTTGGTTGTACCAGCAAAGTTGCAATCCCATTGTCATTAATAAAGCTATTGAACAGTCCTGATCCTAAGTATGGAGCCCTGAAGAAGAGCACTGTAACCGATCTCCATTTGGACACTGAGTCTTTGAGCATGGCCATCCAACCAACTCCTTATTCATTAAATGGTCCATACACCAAACCCATTTCTCTTTAATATAATGATGAGTATGTTGCATGGGACTGTGTCAAAGGCCTAACAGAAGTCAAGATGTTCATGTTTAATTTAGAGCTGTGCAAGATTTCCTATCAATAGCTAATAAGATAACAAAATCTTCTGCTTTCTGCTTCTCAGTCCTTTCAGTCCAGGCCCTGTTTAAAAGCTTTTCCTTAATTACAATCTCTGCAGCAGTACTGCTTACTTTGTGGAGTTTATAGTGTCTCTCCAAATACATACACTTTACAAATTGAGAAATTATACACAAATTCAAATAAAAAGTGCAGTCTCACAACAGCAGCAACACAGCTTTCCCCTCATGTCTTAAACCAGTTTTAGGAAAGACAACAGCCGAGCTGATGCTCTAGTTCAGCTCCTATTTCCAAGGCAGGCCAAAAAACAAAGCTAGCTATGATGGTAGTCACTCATTCATCAGTAAGTAATGAAATATCAGCAACTGAGGTCTTTGATCCCAAGAAAAAATATATGGTTTTCACCTTTATGGGTTTTGAATTAGTTAACACTAAAATTGTTGTGACAGACAAAGGAATCACAGTTTACTGAGGAGGAAATATGTGATTAGGCCTCCTGGTGGGGACTCAACACCTTCTGAGCTCACTGATTGGCCCTCTTCTTCCATTTCTCTTTGGGAAGTTGGAATCATTCATATTTTCATTGCAGTGCTGAGCTTGAATGGCTCATTGGCCATTGAAGGAGAGGGAGAAGAGTGTTGATGAATCTCAGTCCTGTAGCCCTAAATATCATCACAAGATTTTCTATAAGAAAAATCTCTATGAACAAATTGAGGGTTTTATTCCTGATCTGAGATGAAAACTATAAATACTGATACTACAAGGAAAAATTATAAAAATAATTATTTTCAGGAAAAAACCCATATTTCAGTGAGGTATTTTTCTTTGAGATAAAGGAATAGCACTCCATCAGCTGAACTTCTGGCTATTTCTAGGAAAGACTAACATACCAATGAGTTCTTCAGTATCTATGTCATACCCAATCTCAAAACAGAGAATATTAAGAACTAACATGCTGGCAGGTCTTGTTCACTATTGCATCACAGGAAGACCAGAGTTGTGAAGACCATGATTTGCTCTCAGTCCAGTGACAGAAACACCAGAATCTCTGTCTTCTGTGAAAACTGTGTCCCAGAATCCTGCTGTAGAGACAAGATACAAGTCCTGGCTAGAAGTGTTAATTCCAGGACCTTTAAGTGCTATGCTCATAGCTCTAGAAAGATGAGCTGATTGAGCTGCCCTAATGTTGCAAAACCTGACCCTGTCAAGGCTTGTCAATTCCATGGTGATCTGACACATAAGGCTGCCACAAATATTCAGTTAGTTCAGGCTTCCACACAGTCTGAGCAAAACCCACTGACATCATTGAAAACAAATAGTTTCCATGAGCTGCTTCACGGAGGTGAGATTTTTCCAGCAAAAGCTTGTTTTAACCAGAAATCTGCAGCCAGCTCTGCCCTGGAACTGCTGAAGTTAGCGGGGTTTGTGCAACACACCCAATATCACATTGAGTTCAGTGGAAGTTTGTCTCAATAAAAATGAAATGTAAACAAAGAGAAAGATTGTATAAACCTTTCCCACAGTGGTTAAAACTTAGCTCCTGTGAAGAATATCTGCACTGCCCTTGTGCACCACCCAAGTCCCACTTAGGATGCTTTGTCAGACATATGTGATGCATGAGTCCTCTGGTGGCACCCTGCACAAGGGTCAGTTCATCCCACATAGCGTTGATGAAATGTGATCCTGTATCCCTAAGTTTAACCTAGAACTGTAGATCCAGCTATCTCAGCAGATTTCTTAGATGCTGCCTCTGCAGCATGTTAAGACTTTCCCACCAGTATTAAAACCATTGACCCAGCCCAGGTTGTTTTATTTCCTCATTTACCCAGGGAGAAAGACTCTGATTTTTTTTTTTTTTGTGAAGGACGGTGTATGACAAGTCTTACTGGGTCTTCTTCAATGTAAACAGGCAATAATTCTTAAGGTCAAACAAGTACAGATTCTCAGGAATGAATAATTAATAGGGATATACAAAATGTCAGAGCTCAAGTTTCTAGGATTTGCTAAAACACAGACAAATTGAAATCTGACAAAAACAAATTGTGTTTAATAACCCTTAAAGACGTGATCCCTGAAGCATCCTGCAGTACTCAAGTCTCTCCCTGTCCAACTTCTTTCATCTTCATTTACACCAGACAAAGACTAGCGAAAATAATGTTTGAACTTTAAGTAATAAAATCAGTTATAAAATCACTTACTTTATCACACATTAAATGCTTTTGCCCACTCTTGCTTCTTTTTAACCTTCCTGACTATTTTAATGACTGCAGTTTCCAACTGCATAGAACCACTCCTTGCTGAATTAGCCCAGTGTCACAGGAGTGGTGCCATGCAGGCACAAAAAGAAGCACATCTTTTACCCTCTACTCTCCAAGGTGATGCCAAACCTTGTGACAATGCATAACACAACACTAAGCCCCAACTACCAAGCCAGAGACATGAGGCAATATACAGTCTCTGGCTAATTCTCTTAAGTGGATTATAGTTGACTCAGAGCAAGGGCAGAGTGGGATCACATCATGGGGAAATCAAAAACTAGTATATAACTCTTGGCTTATACCTCTTATATCCATCTTTAAGCCTGACATTGGTATCAGTCCAGCTTTATCATCAGTCCATAAAAACTGAACTGTTTCTGAATTATGTCAGTGCTGAGTTAGTCTCACTAAAAGTGCAAAATCAGGCCATCTACTAATAATGAAACAAAGGGAGAACATTACACTGTTGCTATTTATTCCACACTGACCTTCTGGAGACTTCTTGGCCAGATTTATAGATCAACCCTTCACTTAGAACTCTAAAACCTGAACCCCACAGAATTAGGCAGTTGCAGGTAGTGGGCAGTCAAATTGTATATGTCCAAAGTGCAACTAAAAAATAATGAGGGGTGACTGTTCAGAAGTGAAATCACACATGAAGTCCTCTGCTTTCAGAAGGAGAAAAAAACCCCATACCACAAGGATGTCAAGTGCTGTAAAAATTTTACTCCTCAACGTGTGTAATTTACACCAGTACATTTAGGCACCTCTTGTACACACTGCATTCAAGGAAAAGACATTTTCTCATGGACATCACTTAGCATTATGCATGGGAAATATTTGCAGTTCTCATCAGTATTAACAAAAGAATGAAAGATTACCTCAACACAGAATATAGAAGTATGCAGAACATTCAGAATATCTGAGTTCTAAGATGTTTTTCAGCACACAACATTGTTAGTTGATTAACTGGGAAAATTCTACAGCATTTATCCCATATTTTCGGTGAAGTGGCAAAATTAACAAAGAGGATCAAGCAGCACCCTGGGTACAAAATCTCCTCTTGCTATGAGCAGACACAGTTGGTCAGTCAAACAGCCAGCCAGTCAATCGATCACATATACAACCTATTTATATATATAGACAGAAGCAGCCTTAGACCTTGAACTGCAAAATTGGAGGCTCCCAGGCAGAAAGCTCAATGAATCCTTGGAGACTGAACAAGGTATGCTGCTGGTCCAATGCCCCACTTCCACGATGTGGATAACAATTGCCCCCAGAAATGTCCCCTGCACAATTTATTTTGGTTAAAAGACAAACTAAAAGTTGAGAAGACACATAAAGAAGACACAAGAGGTGAGGTCAGTGGGCAGAATGCTAACACTTGAGGAGAATATGCTTAAGAGACACATGGTTAAGAGCTCCATCATGCTCTCTCAGGCAGTGTCTGTACTAATAAATAAAGCCAGTCTCAGGGTGAAGGCTCAAGACTATTATCACTCACTGGGTCAGCATGCTCCCTGGTGCAGTTTTGGTCTGTGCCAAGCAGCAGCAGCCTGTGCTGCCTGGGTATGGCTCAGAGCACAGCCCTTGCCAGGGCGCATGCCCAGGTGGTGGATTGGATACAGACACCCCCTGTTTCAAGGGGGACAAGAATTTAGGCATGTGGAAGTGAATGTATCATGTTGTTTGGCCTCACTGCCAGAAGCCTGTCCTGGACTATTTTTCAGCAGTAGCAAAGGCATGGCTTAGTCAAGCTTTTGCCAAAAGATGTGTTTTTTTTCCACATCCTTCTGCTTGCCTTTGCATGTCAAATTGGCATGAGCTCTCACACTCTGCATCAGCTGTATGCACAGTGGCAAGTCAGCTCTACCCTTCAGAGACAGATTCTTCTTACCTAATTTGGAGCCCCAGCAGAATCTTTATCCTCAGATAAAGATTCTTGTGACAGATAGTTCTAGCAGTTTCTCATTAGCTCCTCTCAGATAGATGAGACTTTAGACCCATATTTCGTGTTTAACAGTGTCACACTTTTGAAGAAAAAAGTAGTTCTTCTCCCTTTTCTTGTTCAAGTGCTAGTTTTGTATCTTTCTGATAGAAAACAGGGAATATAGTATTTCTTCTTTTTATGGTCATTCAAAATTTCACAAAAACTTGTGCTCCAAACTGAAAAATATTCATACTTGAGATAAATAAATAAGGTTTAAATTTTGTACTGTAGATTACATGATTTTTTTTGCCTAGCCTAGGTAATCTTTTTTTGTGTTGTACTCCAGTTCATTACCTTGATGTCCAGAAAAAGGAAACAAACATACTGGAATAACACAACAGTAAACTTTCTCCACACTGATTCCAATGCACTTTTATGCAGTTACACTAGGCAGACATCTTTCAAGGCTGCTAAATTTCAGATATGGATACAACTTTGCTTCCAGATGTGAATGCAATATAAAGAAACAAAGTTTAACTTTACCAACTGACAAAAAGTCTCTAAGAAAAAGGTTCAAATGCAAAACAAATGTTGTTTTTCTAACTATTTATAAGTCTGGATATTATTACTTCTATAAACATCCAGTCCTAGTTAAGTTCCTGGTCTCCACAACATCCTATTACAAGGAATTCTACAATTTGTTACCTACTATTACTATTGAACATTTCATCTCTCAGATTCACAGAATAGATTCTGATTTCTAAATCTTTACCTTTCTTAGATGATTATCACCACGTTTATCATGGAAACTGTCAGTACCAAGGTTAGAACAGTCACGTTATCACCCCAAAGGCAGTTGTGTTTTATATGAACCTTCTCAAACTATGAGGGCCTAAAGAATGCTTAGAGATGCAGAATACGGGATGAGTTTGGGATTTGAACTGTGCTTAGCCTGAGCCATGGCTAACAATCTGTCTAGGGATTAGCCAGCTTCCAATTTAGTGGCTGGGCTGCTCCTGGTCACCACCAGCCATGTCGAGGTGACATTACCATTTCCGAGGCAGAGGCAGCCCTGGTCTGCTGGGAGTGAAGCTTCAACACTCCTCCCAGGTACAGCTAGGGATTAGGAAGCCTTAGGGGTAAAGAGAGAAAGAAAATTTAAATCTGAATGGGACACACATGGAAACCCTGAGGAGGGGGAAGCTCACTGCTCTTCTCTCTGCTACCTGGAGACAGAGGTATGCACAGAACCACAGGGGTTTAAGAAAGCATTCACAGCTTCATTGCTGAATAAAGAGATGGAGAAAGATTTTTTGCATTTGGGCCTGCAGACTAAACATGACTTGTTTTGCTTTTTCTTGTCTGTGACTTAGAGTGGTCTATTACATAATTTTATTTCACTTTTTGCAAGACTTTTAACCCTACTTGATTTTCAGCATAGCTAGAAAAGCACCAAGGCTTAGAGATGTTACAGGAGTAGCAAACCTTAAAAGTAAATTAAAATCCTCTCTAAGTACAGTTTATTTACTTTAACTAGTTATTATAACAGAAAATACCTCTACTTAGTTGTTTAAAGTCCTTCGAGAGCTGGAAATGCCTGCTGCTTTATGGAAGAATTGTCTTCTATCACTAGCAGCAGTCTGGAAAGCTTCCAGACAGTAGCAAGAATTAGTGAGGAGGAAACATGTTGTAAGAATGGGCCACAGATGTGAACACTCACTCCCCCACTTTGGTGAGCTGATCAATTAAAGGTAGTTAGCAGTTTCCTGACTTGAACATCTGCAGACCACAAATGCAGCTGCTTCCTATCTTCTCCATCCCACAGAGCATCAACCACCTTAGTCGAACAGAATTTTTAAGAACTCGACTGATGCATTGAAACCATATTGGTCAAAAGCAGCTTTTGTTGAATGTTTTGACAATTGCATTTTACGCTGAAGTCACCCATTTGCTGTTGCTATACTAAACCAGAAAGAACATCATCACCTGTAAAGGTGCAAGCAGACAGATGACCCCAGAGTGTTTATGTTCAGGAGGCTGACAAACCACTTTTTAAGGTACTATTAGGACTAAATTATCAGTAAGCAGGAAAGCATCTGAATCATGCAGACAGTTTTCACAGCTGCTGGAAGGCATTATACTAGTGCTGCCTGTCTTCCTAGTAATGTCAGCCCTATGTGTAAAAGGGGTAGTGAGAGATCTGTTCCCTGGCTCAAAGCACATACAGTACAATACCATATGCTCCCATCAGAAGGAACCATGGGTGCTCACAACTAATCAAGATCAATCTCTCAATTAGGCAGATCATAGGGTTCAAACACAAAGAAGAACTGGTAACTCCCAGTGATGCACTTATTCTCTTAGCCATGTTGTTTCTGTGTTGGATTATTGCTGAAAGGCTTAGGTGGAAAAAAAATGTGTTTCAAGGAGGAGGTGTCACAATATGTCATTTATAAACAGCAAATTATATTGCATCATATACGATTTATAATACATCCACGTGGACAGGTGCAGATACATGCAGGCTGCTTGGTCAGTGCTCTCAGAAGGCTGGATACAAGCCAGCTCTAGTCTCGAAGCTGTTTAGACACAAACCAGTAATATACACAGCCTGTCACCAGGCCTTACTGACTTGAGCACAGAGCAATGTTAACACAGTTATATAGACTAGAAATGGCTCATGCCTGGCCAGATCAGAGGATGAGGAGACAAATTTCACATATATGATCATCCTCAGGAGGGTGCACCCTGAACCCCTTCAACTTGTTAAAAAAGATGCCAACATCTGAGATACAGCCAGTGAAAGAGGATATTTTCAAACTCGGACAGGATTTAAAATAAAATCTTTACTGTGGGTGTCTATATGGGTCTTATCTCCCTCTGAGGTTTGTGGACGTAAATATCTATATAACCCTTAGCTCCCTTTGAGGTTTGTCTTGAATTTTTACAATGTTCATAGACATGCTGATAGAAAAAAATATCAGTGTTGCATGTCTTTCAAGCATATGGCACTCCTTAGAGCCAACAAGGCTTTTGTATGAAAAATGAATATGAAATCAGGGCAAGATTTTAGTATACCGAAGTAAATTTACCCCCACACTGTGTACAACAAATAAAAAAGAGAAAAGAAAAAGTGGAAAATGTGTAAGGTGATCAAGCTACCAGTGAGTTTAACTCAGGTCCACAGGCTACCTGAAAGAAAAGATACAAAACAAATGAACAAACAAACAAAAATCCTCCTTAGAGATCGCGCCCGTCAGCTGGCCAGAAAAAAATGCCAAAGCAACAGTGTACTGGTGCCATCTGGCTACTTCTCCTCCCTCTGATGGCTCCCTGCCATATTCCTGACCAGGATATTGGAAGAACCAGACACAGGCCACATCCAAAAAAATCCTCACAGGTTTTATACTGGGCCCAGTGGATGCTGGAAGAGGTTTCTGCGAGTCAATGTTATATAAATGTCATGCAGAATGAACATGCCTGAAAGAGCTAATAGCTGAGTACCAAACCTTACTACATTAAAGGTACACCAGGACTTTAAAGAAGTAAAAGCCTCCCCATGTTCAAGAGACTTCAGGTTAACAGGGTGCAGTGTGTAGGAACATGCTGGATTTTCTCCTCTGTGGTTACTTTTCATTTCAAACTTCCCTTTCAGATCTGAAATGGGACTGTTGCCTTAAAGAAGACAAGACTTGGGGTCAGTTTGCCAGGAATTAATCTTTACCTAAGTTGAAGAAAACCAGGTTGTGATTATCAGACAGTTGTATTTATTTTGCTTGATATAAATGTAATCTAGGGATTGAAAGCAAAACACTACATATTCAGAAGATAATTCACAGTTTTAGATATCAACTGAAAATCAAAATGTGCACCATTTGCAGTCAGCAACATTCGCAAACCACATGTATGGGATATGTACAGCTGGTGTAGAATTTAATTTGAATGCTATTTATGTGCTATGCATGCTGCATATAAAGCAGACTGTCAACTGTTCACTTCCAAAAAAGGAAATAAAACCTGCAAATTCCAGGAACCTCGAGATTTCAAAATAAGAACAATGGTCAGAATAAGATTTAAATTTGTTTTTAATTTAACAAGCTTTTGCTAGTTTAACAGAACCTTTTACTTTTTTGGTATTTTTTTCTAAAGCATAGTGTACTTCGTAATTGTTTATGTGAGGTTATAAAATTCATGCCTCTCTGAGGTACAGGAATGACCCCTAATTAGTGAATATTTATTTATTGGATTTTTTCAGCTTCTAATACTTTAATACAAATAATTTATATCTTAAATAATTTTAGTGCTTTTAAAAAGTGTGAGATTGGTAGATTTTTAAGAGAGAAATGTTGTTTATTCATAGAACATATACAGCACAGGCCTTTGCAGTGCAAGTATCCTGACATTGCCCTAAAAAATAAGCAAAACACAGTGTCAGTTGAAGACTTGTAAATTTTACTTCATGTTCATTTGCTCTGAATTAACACTACAGAAAACTGCACGCGACTATTTTACAAGCTGGCTTAGAACAACCAAGGAAGAGCTTATGCAATTAACTTTTATTTCAAAAAAAAAGATAAAAACAAATCCCAAACTTTTCTTCCTTCAGTCTCATTTCGTTTTATCTTCTCTACAAATGTGAATGAAATTTAGCCCTTTGCAGAGCAAATACCATGGTCACCAGAGCAGAAAATGAGAAAATATGTGGAAAGGCCTCTCTTTAATCTAATATACATTAGAAGACCTTATTTAAAGACATATAAAGAGCTTAATAATAATAATAATAATAATAATAATAATAATAATAATACAGAACTATGCAAAAGTAATTCTTACTAGTGTCAAATGTGCTGCATCTATGACAGTAAATAAAATAAATCATGTCCATTTGATGACCCTGAAAGCAAATGGAATAGTGTAGTTTTTATCTCTATGCCCAAACTCTTTTCTGTCCAAAATGAGGTGGCCCATCTGCACTGCCTATCGAAAGTCATTGCCACCTGCCAAGAGATGCTAGACATTCACTGCAAGAAATCACATGTCCCATGTAGTGACCTCAAAGTGAGAAGGATGAAGGATCCCTTTTTATCTAAAGCATCATAGATGGAAAACTGGATCAGTTTTGTCCCTTGTTTGAAAAAGGTATTTTATTATTAGTCTTGGGTTGATTTCAAAGAATTTCTACTTTGGCATAAACACAAATATGTGCTTGTAGCCCAAAAGCTAAAGTTACTTACTTAAGCAATTACTGAATCTTGGACTTTTTTTCCCCTAAAATATTCTAAATGTACATTAATTTGGTAAATCTCTATAAGAATTCACACTCATTGAGGAAAATGAATAGCAGAGTAAGGACTGCTCTTCAGGAGAGGCATCTTACAGGTAGGATCCCATGGGAGGCAGCTCCAAATGCTAAAGTAGCTCATGAAAGCTAGTCGGTCTTTTAAGGACAGCATCCTCTGAGAACAATGCTTCATGTCAATACTCAGAAAAAAAAAAAACAAAGAAAGAAAAGTAGATGTATTGGGATACAGGCTAGGCTAAACAGGGAATATATGACAGAGCTCCAAAGCAAAAAGGCAGTATATGAGAAATGGAATCTAGGACAAACTACAAAGGAGAAATGTATAAACGTTGCCTGGACATGGGGGGATGATGTCAGGAAAGTCAAGGCTCTCCTAAAGTTGGCCTTCCCAAGGGATGTCAAGGCAACAAGATCTCCTTCCATTGAGTTAGTAGTAGTCAAAGGTTGAATGAGGAAAATATGAGTCCGTTTCTGAATGAAGCAGGTGATCTTGTGTCAGTGGAAACACGCAAGAGGCTGCTTCAGCCTCCCCCAACAAACAAAGTCTTCCAAGCCTCTTTGCTTAGGAAGTTTGAGAAGAAGAACTACCAGCAGTGGTTGAGGATTATTTAAAATTATTTAAAATTATTTGACACATACACGCCGACGGGACTGATCAAGCCTCATCCAAGAGTGCTGAGAGACCTGCTCAATATCCTTGCAAGGTGACCATCATTTTTTCTAAAGTGGTGGCAACTGAAAGAGATTCGTGACTTGTACGGAAAGACAACTGTTGCACCCATCTTCAGAAAAAGCCCAAATGGTCATCCAGGAAACTACAGGCCGGTCAGCTGCACTTCTGTTTTTGACAAAACTGTGGAACAAATCACCTTGGAACACATCTCTGGGCACATGAAGAAGATATTTGGGAAGAATCAGCATGGATTTACTAAAGTCCTTATGCCCAACAGACTTGATTGTCTTTTACAATGAAATGACTGGTGTGGTGTTCAATGTGAGAGCAGTGGATGTCATTTATCTCTATTTTAGCAAGGCTTTTTGAAACTACCTCCTGCAATATTCCAATATCCAAGTTAGAATGTTTTGGTCTGGACAGCAGACAAGTATATGAATGAAAAGATGGTCAGTGGTTGGGCTGGTTAATTGGTTGAACTCCACCTGGGAGCCAGTTACAAGTTAAATACTGCAGCATCTGTACAAAACCTGTCCTGTTCAACAACTTTATCAATGGCCTGGAGGAAGCAACGTAATGCACTTGCATCTTATTGCAGATGCTACTAAACTGATGTCTGTCCATATGCCTGAGAGTATGCCACCACCCAAAGAGACCCAGACAGACTAGAGGAATAGGCCAACAAGAGCTTAATGCAATTCAATAAGGACAAATGCCAAGCTCTGCACCTGGGAAGGAAGATCCCACTGCAGGGATACAGGCTGGAAATGTACTGACTGGGGAGCAGTTGTGCTGGAAAGGACACTGGGATTTTTGGTAGATAGCAAGCTGATCATCAGTCTGGCAGACAAAAGGGTCAACAGCATCCAGAACTGTATCAACGGTAGTGAGGTTAATACACCAAGGGGAGTGATTATCCTCCTTTGCCCAGCTTTTCATTGATCAAACTGAGTGAATTCAGCAGAAGGCCAGAAACATGGTCAGCAGCTGGAGTAATTGTCCTGTGAAGAGCAGTCAAGGGCCCCGTGCTTGTTCAGCCTGGAGAAAAGGGCATTTCATAGCAGCTTTTCAATATCTACAAGTTCTCAAGAAGAGGGATCCAGGCCTTAATGAGCAGGAGTTTGGACTGCAAACCTGAGTTATTCTGTCATTCTGTGTTCTATTTTAGCATCAACACTGAGTTAAGATCTAGCCATTATTATTTAATTTTAACATGTATATGTGTAGGGATAAATTTTTCCTGCAAGGTAGACAGAAAACTTGGCAGTCCTTTAAATTTTCGTGGAAGGACTTGCCCTCACAAAACACAGAGGGCCTCCTTCTCACTTCTCCTTGGCTAGAAGTACTTCCCTTTTTCACAACAGCCTTCACAGGCTAGGCTTCAGAAGTTTATACACAGGCTGGCTGATGTCTCTCCAGATTGCACTGAGCAAATGAGGGATTATCCCAGTACACAAATGGAGCACTTGCAATCTTTTAAAGTTTTTGGAGGTTTAGATTTAAAGAGGGATTAGTGAACAAACAAAAAGTACATGTTACTCTCTGATGTGCATTGTTTCTCATCTTCATCACTCATAAATGTCAAGTCCTTGGAATAATAACCAGAGAAGTATAGTAGGAATAGTAAGAAAATTATTATTTGCACAGTACACAGGATTAGGAAGACCACATCTGGATAGCTGCATTCAGCATTGAGATCTATACTTGGAAAAGAATACTGATTAGGATACAGATTGAAAAATGTCCAGAAAATAGTTATAATTCATTGTTTGGGAAATGTGTCTTAAAATGAGAAAATAACACAATTCAATATGGTTTCTCTAGGAAGATACTAGAGCTCTACAAGCCAGGGGAAGATCTCTATTAGTAAGAAATGTGTTCTGTCAAGTAGACAGAAGCATAACAAACAGGAAGAGTTAGCAGTCTGCATGTAGTTAGAGGGCTATAACTTCTGGGAACATGCAGACATGGTGGGATGGGTCACAAGGTCAGAGGCCTGTAAAGGGCTGATACAGGCTCTTTGGATGGGACACACCAGGAAGACAGGGAGGAGTTACTCTTAAAGTGAAAATGCATGTGAACTGTATGGAGCTCAGCACTGGGACAGGTCAGAGCTCGTTGAGAACTTATGGGTCTAGATTAGCAATCAGAACAATATCTGTGCCATTGGTATCTGCTACAGGGCACCTGGTAATAAAGGACACAAAAAAGGGTAAGGTAATCAGTACTGCCTTTGGCTCAGTCTTTATCAGTAAGAATAGTCTTCAGGACCTCCAGGCTTGTTCTACAAGAGTGAAAACCCAGAGCAAGGAATACTCACTCTAGATGGAGGAGGAACAGGTTAGGGAACACTTAGACAAGTTAAACACACACAATGAGTCCTTGAAGGACCAGCTGATTTCATCCCAAGGTCACTCTTGATTATCATTGCAATGTCTTGGCAACTGGGTTAAGTTCCTGAAGAATGGAAGCAAGAAAACATCCCTCCTGTCTTCAAGAAAGGCAACAACAAAGGGCTGATGAACTACAGGCTGGTTAACCTCACCTCAGTCACTGACTGGGAAGGGGATGATGAAAATCTGCCTGGAAACCCTTTTCAAAGAAGAAAGTAACTGGGAGTAGTAAGCATAGATTTGTGAAGGGAAATCATGTTTAACCAGTGTGATGACCTTCTACAATGAGATGGCTGCCTTGGGGGATGAAGGGAGAGAAATTGATGTTGTTTGCCTTGACTTTAGTAAGGCTTTTGACACTGTCTCAAATCACAGACAAGGTGACAAAGTAAAACTTACGTAAGTGGAAAGTGAGATGGATTGGAAACTGAGGGAACAACTGGGTCCAGAGAGTTGTGATCAGCAGCATAAATTTCATTTGTGGTCAAATTACTAGTGGTATACCACAGGGTATACCACATTGGTGCCAATACTGTTTAGCCTCATTACTGACCTGGGCACTGGGACAGACTGCACTCAGCAAGTTCACAGATTGTATAAAACTGTGTCTCATATGCCACAGTGCTCCAGGTTCAGAGGAATCTGGAGAACTGGGCAGAGAGAAACTTCTTGAAGTTCAACAAGGAGAAATGCCAATTCTTATACCCGGGGAGGAAGAACCCCTGGGGACAACCATCAGGAAAGCAGTTCTGCAGAGAAGGATCTTGGGGTCCATGGACAGCAAGCTGACTATGAGCCACCAGTGCAGCAAAAAAAGACAATAGTATCCTGGACTGCATTAGGAAGAGTGTTGCCAGTGGGTTGAGGGAGATGATCTTTCTCTGCCACAGAGCACTGGTGAGGCATATATGTGGCAATGTGTCCAGATCCAGGTTCCCCAATATAAGAGAGATGAACACTGGAGTGAATCCAGTACAGGGCCATAAAGATTATTAAGAGTGTAGAGCATCTCTTATGTGAGGAGAGGCTGAAAGAGGCAGCACTGCTCAGCCTCAAGAAGAGGAGGCTCAGGGAGGATCTTATCAACATGTGGAAAAAATCTTCACAGACAAGTGAAGAGGCAATGGTCATAAACTAAATCCAGGAAATTTCATCTGAACACAAAAAACCCCACACACATTTATCACATGTGAGGCTGGTTGAACATTGAAATAGCTTGCCCAGAGAGGTTGTGGAGCCTCCCTCTGGGAAGCTACTCAGAAGTCAATTGCAAATTGTCCCATGCAACCTCCTGTAACAGACCCTGCAGGGTGTTTGGACCCAGTGACCTCCAGAGGTCCCTTTCAACTTCAACAATTCTCTGATTTGCAAGTTCCAATAGCTAGCAACAGACATGGAATACACTGCATTTAGAACTTGTGTAAAATGTTAATGGTGAGGGTAATTAGACTGATGAAATTTTTCAGTTACTCTGACACATTCTCATCAGCTGAAGCTTATGAATCAAGTGAAAATTCGAGCTTGAAAAAGTTGCTCCAGATCACACAGGAATTAGATACTATTTCTAACAAGTACTGAAAACAGAAAGCTGCAGCCTAAATCAGATAAAAATTAGATCAAAGTGTACAACTTCAGTAATCAATGTCAGGCTGTTTCTCTTTGCTTCTTGTACTGAACCTGCTCTCGAATCCTCATAGACTGACATAGATAAAATTACGATAATGGCATTTTCTGCTTTTAAAATCTGGTAGTAGCTGAACACCAGTTCTCTGGTCTGCAATGCATATTTATATATAACTTCTAGCATATTTGAAGTGCACATGCAAATCTTTGTAGATATAGCAGGTGCATTTAAATGAATATGAATTCCCTGACAAAATGTAGATGAGGGCTACTTTGCAAGACATTTTGTATACAAGAATTTCAGAAGAGTTGACAAAGAAGCTTGCTATATTCTATAGTATGTAAAATACTGGAAAAGTTCAGGATTACTAAAATTAGTAATATCATGCCCACATCATCTTAAACAAAACTACTGACTGGATTTGAATTTTGTCACCTTAACAAAGAAAGAGGGCTGGTTTTATTAAGGAACAAAATGGCTAATGAGCTAAACACTGTTCCAACTGCAATTACTGGTCTGCTGAAATCTTTGAAAACATAAACAGGGAATATCGAGCAGGGAAGAAGAGCCTGGTATTCAGGCTCATCATTCAAGCAGCCAGTCAATCACTGACCCCCTGAATGAGTGCAGTAGGAGCATGGTGTCCAGTTCTGCTCCCCACCCCTCAGGAAGACAGGTAACAATATAGAAAGGGTTCAGAAATTAACCAGAAGAGTCGCTGAGGGGTGTTTTAGTATGATAAACTGAAGGGTTTGACTTTAACAAGTGTGAAGTTGACAGCTCAGTTACATTAGTAAGAGTGATCTTCAGTCTAGCCAATGGAGATACAGCAATGCAGTGCCAAGGAGTTGAAA
The DNA here is from genome assembly GCF_036250125.1 of Pseudopipra pipra. Taxonomy (NCBI): domain Eukaryota; kingdom Metazoa; phylum Chordata; class Aves; order Passeriformes; family Pipridae; genus Pseudopipra; species Pseudopipra pipra. The sequence goes on along the minus strand of NC_087549.1, from coordinate 35,945,135 downwards.
CTAGCCAGATTCAAACCAGGAGAAAAGTTACATGTTTTAAACAGTCAGAACAGCTAACATTTAATCAATTTCTCTAAGGTCATGCTGCATTAACATAGAAAATCAAAATATTAAGATTTTTCTTTTCCACAGGCATGATCTAGTTTAAAAAATTTAGTTCAGTGCAGTCTTATGTAGTGCACAGGAGGTCCAATTAGATGCTTGCAGTGGTTCCTTTGGGCTTTTTAACTGTAATCTGCACTTTGTGACTCTTCTGCCCTCCCCAAGGCTGTTGTGAACATGTAAATGCTGCTCACACAAGTGCACATGCCTGCCATAGCTACAGGAGGATGAATTGCACACTCCCTCCATGGCACTGTAACCCACATGTTTTATGCTTCAGCATTTGACTTTGGCCCAAAGAAAGAGAGAACAGCTGTTGTTTAGACTCATTAAGAGCCAAGGAGCCCAACAGAGGTCTGTTCCATGCATTGCCTGTGCGTGAGCGGATCGGTACAGCGCTACAGGAGCACAACCCAACAGTTGTTTCCAAAAGGCATGTGCCAGCACCATCTACAACACGCTTCCCCACACCTTCCCTTAGCAGGCACACGCCGTCACCATCTTCATCATTCTCCTGTGGTTAACACAGAAAAGACCTTCAAACACTTGCAAATGAACTATTAACTTAATCAACAGAATTGATGCTGAATTAGAGTTGCATATTTTTCATTTGGACCTCTGGGTCTACCCTGACACAGCCTTTTCCTGACTGTGCTGTATTTTGGGACTCGGTCAACTCTACCTGCTGGTCGTTGCCTGAAAATGTCTTGTGCAAAACAATTGACTTAATGCCTCTTGTCTGCTCTCCTCTTGGCAGAGCATGTGTCCATCTGGATTTACAACCTCCTATGACCACCAGGCTATCTCTCATGACACAACCGATATCCTCACATGTACACAGACTGTTTTTATCAAGTGGTGGCAGCTCCCAGGGTGTTCTGGTTTTGCCTTATCTCCCTCTTTTATTTTTGCACATATCAGTCTGTCTCAGTTTATAGCAGAATTTTTGTGTTGTTCTTGTAAGCAAAATCTAAGGTCATGTTAACCCTGTTTCACTGGCACTGTTCTGTAATAGAAGTACTAAACAGTCAGAAGTTGACTCTGTAGCCCTTTCTTTTTCAATAGGTATGTTATTATTTGAGTCACAGTTTCCAACAAATTGACTGAAGAAAATGAGAACTAAAGAGTGTTCACCTAAGCCTGCACTTTACTGGAAATGGCTAAATCCTTATCCACATAGCTGAGACTGTGACTCTAATTTATGCCTTCTATTCCAGACAAGCCATCAAAAATTACCTGAAATACCAAAACCTCCTCTTTAGTAGCAAGGCTGTCTCAGGGATGTGAGAACAGGGAGGACAGGGAGGTTTCTCAAACACTTCAGTGAATAATCTGTGTCATTTGATCCAAAGGGATAAATCTGCACAAGCTCTGTCACATAGGGGGATAGTCTTTATGTTCTTTCACTTTAATTGATCTGTATGTTTTGTATAAAATCCTTAACTGTTCAAACATTCACAATTTCTTTGCAGCCATTAAACATTTCTTTCACATTTCTCTTGGATTTTCCTGTTCCAAAATAATTTCTTCTGTTGTTTTTTTTTATTATTTTATTTTATTTTATTTTATTTTTGATAAAACTTTTTCTGTAACTGCTGAAGAATCACAATATAGGTTGAAATAAAATCCTGTGAAATTGTGAATTAACTATTGTGAATATTGTGAAATAAAATCCTGCCTGTTCTGGTCCTTTCCTTCAGCTGACAGTAATTTTTTGTAAATAGGCTGTTCTGACTACCCTATGCTAATATCCTTTGTTTTTCTTTCAGGATTTCATTCCAGCAGCAGTTCTGGCAGCTGTTGTCCACCTTTCATTTGGAATTGGATTGATTTCTGTTTTCCTCACAACATAGCATAAACATGATCTAGTACTAGACTTTGTTACACTTCATTTCTATTAACTACCCAACCTCAGTCAGGTTTATATTCAAGCTGCAGCATCACTGATTTGAAGCTGAAAGAAAAATTTCTATAATTGCAAAGTAGAAGCTGCCAGATCCTCCTTAGTGATGGCAGTAAGTGATGTATGATCAGTCTCTGACTGTCATTGACTGGAAAGGTGAAAAAAAATCCAAGGGCTGAAGCCAATGACATTGAGTCTCTGTCCCTAAATTTGCTGACCCTCTATACTGTCTGATTTGGCCAATTCAGTAGAACAAACTTTGCTTCACCATTTAACTACTTGGAGAAATTGTGCAACCTTCACTTGCCATCTGAAATTATCCCAGTGATGAAGGTTCAAACTTTTAGGCTATATCTGCACTCCTAAGTAAAGGGTGTGGGGAGCAGTCCCTAGTCCCCAAGACAAAGTGGCATAGACTTATGTGGATACCCACATTGCTAAGGCCAAACCCCTCTTCAACAGACTGCCTTTACCCAGAGCCCAGAAGTATTTGGCCTCTGTTCTACCCAAGCCTCTGGTAGCTAAGATGTCATTGATAGTTTCTCTTTCTTTTGCCACTTTACAATACCTGAAATAATATAAGACACGATATAGGTGACACACACAGCATGTGCACCATCACACTAAGAAAAAACAGAGCATGATGATAGGTTTGGCATCTGGAAACACAAAGCCTTCCAGGTTGGTCTAAAAGGACTATCTAACATGAAGGAGACAAACTTGTTTGCAGGCTTTATTGCCCTTTGGGCATGAACTGGCATGAACTTCTTTCAGACTCTTAGAATCACAGATTAGTTTGGGTCAGAAAAGACCTTTAAAGACCATCTAGTCCAATCCCTTCTGCCACGGACAGGGACATCTTTCACTACAGCAGGTTATTCAAAAGTTCATTGAACCTGACCTTGAACACTTCTGGAGGCAACTGGACAACTGCTGTGGGTAACCTGTTCCAGTGTCTCATCACGGTCTTCACAAAAAAGTTTTCCTTATGTCCAATATAAATCCACCTCTTTCACCTTAAAACCTTTGTCCCCTGCCCTGTCACTACAGGCCTTGATAAAACATCTTTCTCCATCTTCCTAGTAAGCCCTCATTAAGTAATTAAAGGCTGCAAAAATGTCTCCCCAGAGCTTTCTCCTCTCCAGGCTGAACAACTTAACTCTCTCCACTTCACAGGTCCATGTACTTCCTTTACAGAGGACCCCAGAGTCAGACAAGTATTCCACGTGGGGTCTAATGAGAACAGAGTAGAGAGGAAGAATCACCTTTCTCGACCTGCTGGCCATGCTTCTTGTGATGCAGCCCAGCATATAGCTGACTGTCTGAGCTGCAAGTGTTCATTCAGATCATGTCCAGTTTTTAATCCACCGGGATCCCCAAATACTTCTCCACAGGGCTGCTCTCAATCCCTTCATTCTCCAGACTGTGCTGATATTACAGATTACCCTGACCCAGGTGCAGGACCTTGCACTTAGCCCCATTGAACTTCATGAGATTCATGTGAGCCCACACCTCAAGCCTGTCTCTTCCCAAACTGTTTTGGAAGTAGGGGGCTGGAACGGTTGAAAGCAGAGGCAGGGTGTGTACTCGCAACTGTACAGTGTGCACAGCTCAGGCTCACTGTCTGCCTTTTATTTTCCTTTTCCTAGAAGTGCGGTCTACCTGCTGAATTTCTAGTGAACGTATCTCTTACCTCTTAATGTATTAACATCTTTCCCTCACAAAACAGATTAAAAAAAAAGGCACCTTATTTATTTTTATAGTAGCATTAGGTCTTTTATGTGAAAGCTGTTCAGGTACTGTGACCTATCATTTTCAAATCATCTTTGAGAACAACGTAGTAGGTGCCCCCCAGGCCGACTGCAGCTACTAGAATTTCCCATCTGGCCCACCATCTTTCCTGTAGCAGACGGAGACCAGATGTTCAAGGAATTAAATTCAGTGGGACAGCTGAATTCCTTCATGAAAGCCTTCAGAGCCTAGCCCAGAGACAAGCACACCACCACTGTGCCCGTCAGAGCAGGGGTGAAGACAGGAGGGCTGATAGCATTTTGTTTCTGCCCCTCCCCAGGTTTGTTTGTCAGAATCCAGTCTAAAATATCAGTTGTCCTTTTTTTCTGATTGAACTTCTGGGCACACAAGCAAGTTATCATGAGGCAGAGCACAAACCACAATAACTCCTTGAGTACCCACTGGTCCTAGTTGAAGCTCCTGATCCCACAATGCTTAGAGAGTTATTTAGCAAACCCACATTTAGTATAGGATGAGGGTCTGTAGCTACAGGATGTAAACACAGAACTGAAAGGATTCAAAAGCTTAAATGGTCTTTCCTATAATTTATTTTACTTTGAAGTATATTTGCCTTCTGCTAAGGGGCATTAAGATTTTTGCAGCTGCTATTGCTGCTGTTGTTCTTCTTGTCAAAATACCTTCAACCTCGATGCACATCCCTCTTCTGCTTAGTTTGTGGCGTAGTCTGACTTAACTCCAAAGGAAGGGTCCCAGGCTCCAGGCTCTTCTCTCTGCTAACTAAAAGCCAGTAACACATTTAAGTGCTTCAAAAGCAAACTCTGTCATTTGTAAGGTTTGCTGCTGTCTGCCTTCCTTTCTCCTGCCACCCACTGTCTGGAAACACAGAGTTTAAACTTCTGCAGTTGCCTTGGGAAGAGTTTCAGCTCTGCTGCAGATTTTAACCAGTTTTCTGTCTGACTCAAGGTCCTAGCTTTGCCAAGGCTGTCGTATCCCATGTCATAAACATGTTTCAGGGGGCTGGCAGAGCTCTGTTCCTCTCAAGGCCTAGGTCCATCTGCTCCTTGTACCATGCACTGGGAACCGCTGTGTAGGACAACCACAGGCTCCCATAGGTTTGTGCCAGAGCCTTTAAATACATATTCCCTTTCAGAGGAGGCATGGATTTTGGATGGAGTGCTTTGTGTGCAGACAGGAGGGCAGGGCAAAACAGGTTAAAGGGCTCAGAAATATTCAGAAATAAAGAATGAGGTATATTTGATGTGTGTCTAATGGCCATTTCTAAAAAAGCCCTCTCTGGGGTGAATTTCTTGATGAGTAAATTCAGGAAAGGCAGGGCACAGTTTCTTGGACTCCTGGCCCAAATGCCCTACTCACAGAGCAAAGCGTAGCCATCTCTCCTTGCTGAAGGCTGTCGGATGAGGATGTTGAGTATGGACACCTGAGGAAAAGATCCTCCCTTGGTCCATCCTAGAACCAATTAAATAATGGACAGACCACAAATCCAATAAAATACACTTTATATTAAGGAAATGCTATCAGAGCATTAACTGAAAGGCATTGAGACTAGCAGAGTTACCAGAAAGGCTTGAGAAATGTATATTTTGTAGAGAAAAAATAAAGTGCCTTGGGGTAAGATTCTGATGTGGTTCCCCCAGGGCCATTTGCACATCCCACAGCCCTACCCTGAGACTGCACCAGTGCCATCAAGTTCAGCGGCTGGCACCGGCTGAACAAGCACTGTTTGTGCCAGTTTCCTGGGGGGAGTGATTGATTAGAGCTGGTTGAGCTTGCTCTGTCCAGAGCAGGTGTGGAGCAAATTTGCCTTGACTCAGTCAATTAACTTTATCAGAGAATCAGAATCGACACTGTGAATATGATAACAATGTGTTGCAGGGTCCATGCTTCTTACTGTGCCTGGTCTTACACTGATGGCATAATTCTGAATTTATCACCAAAAATGGTGCCCAAGTCTTGTGGTGTATGAACACTTGGGTACAGATTCCCATGCATGAGCTTCTACTGTTACACTGGGAAATTCCTGCATAATTTGCTATGGCCACAGTTAAGAGAGAGAGGCAGGGAAAATCCCACACCCTGTTTGGTAATCTAAAAAGTGTGTCTCAGGGAACCTTTGACTGTTCCAACATGCCAATGTTGTCTGAGTTCGATGGCCAATCAGACTGGTATAAGGTTGACCTCAGTGAACTCACCTCTTGGAAAAACTGCATGGCATTCTTCACTAAGTTCTTCAATTCAGGGTTATTGACCAGAAGTAGGGAACCAACCACTACATTAAAAACTGCTTCTTTCCTGAGTTAACGTGGTCTGATGTTACATGCAGGTGTGTATGGGGACAGGGATGTGAAAAGGCTGCCTATGCCCTTTCCCTGACAGTACCTCAGCTCATGAGTTCGCAGATGTAATCTTGCATATTTTGTAGATCAGATGCACCTAGCTTTGCCTCCAGCCTTGCCATTTGTTTTCATGCCCATTTAAACTCAAATAAATCTAACCATTGTCCGAGCGGTTCACCAGTGAGAGAAATGGAACAATAATGAAGCAAATCAGTTTGAAATATGTTCAAATCTCCATGCAAACTTGCCTTTTCAAAGATGACTTGTCACCTTGGTGGATTCAGCCTGCAGGTGCACGGAACCCCTTGCTCCAGGAGTCCTCTCCTGGAATAATCAAATCACTCTGCAAAGGAAACATCAGTAAGTCTCTGTGACAGTCTAAGACAGAACTAAGGATGCTAAAAGCTTTTGTCAGCCCTTAAGCATTCTCTGGTCACTCAATCTTACTCTCAGAAAGGAGGCTGAGTGTAAGCTTTGTGGTACTTGGACTGTTCTTGGCAACGCAGGGTGTGTTGCAAAATACTCTGAAAGCCAAAGTTCCTCACAAAACTGGACTGTATGGGTTTTTTCTCTATGGGTAGCATTTGGCCTCTGTCCTTATCCCACCTTGGTTTCTGGATGAGCTCTGGCAGTGGGTGTGCTAATCCTTGGTTTGAGCAAAGGACAAACTGAGCAACACCAAGGTGCTGTAGGACTCTCCAGATGTCAGAACTCAGCAGCTGGACCTCTTAGGAGTTCAGCGGGGTCTGTACCTCACTTGCTGATGCCTCTCTGCTTTTTCTTTCCTTGTCCTTGAGGTTGTGGTGAGATAGAGTGCTTTAGCTTGCACCATACAGTCAATGAAAGGCTGGCACCATAGCTGGCAGCATTCTCCTCTCTGGATCGAAAAGCAAGTTGAAATGCCATTGCAATGGTTTGGCTCAAAAATATTGCAAGTGAGTGTCACAGTGCTAATCAGAGGTAGGCACTGCTGCAAGGAGCTTTCCTCTTGGTTATGATCGTTGCTGCCATTAAATAGTCCTGTCACTTTTAAAATTAAGCAAGGTCATATGTGTATCAAGCAAGCAAGAAAGAAAGCAAGCGGAAGTAAGGAAACAAGAGAAAGAAAAAGAAGTAATAAAGAAAAAGAGAGAAAGATAGAGAGGAATCCAGAAAGCCAGACAGCCAGCTGACCAGAGAGAAGGAGAAAAAGAGAGGAGGAGAGAGAGAGAAAAACAGAGAGAATGAGAGAAAGAGAGAATGAGAGAGAGAGAAAGAAAGAAAGAAGGAGAGAAAGGAAGGAAGGAAGAAAAGTTACTTCCCCCTTTTTATTACATGTTGTTTCCCCAGAGCCAGTCTATAATCAATACTGTATTGTACTCCAGTGAAGGCAAACAGAAATAATAGCTACCAGAAAAAAATGTGATCTAAAAACAGGAAAAGTTCTCCTACCTTGTATTATGTGCAATTCCAGGCACTGTAACAGTGAAACATGAGCTGATATCTCGGCTTCTGTGAACATGCTATGTTTTAGAGGATGTTACTCTCAGAGATTCTAAACTTTGTGACATAAACAGAAAACCTAATTCTGAAAAAAGCACCTACCACACCTGATTACCATAACCAGGAGCACACACACTTAAATCAAAAGTCAGTTGAGTTGGAAAAGGTTTAAGTTTTTTCAATAAATTACTTTTATAATGACTATAAAAGTTATATAGTACACAGAGACTTGCTAGAGGTAGATACTTTACTGTGCCTGAATTGCTGGGAATACTTCCTAGGACATAAAGCTGACAATCAGGCATCTGAGTGTGTTTGAAAAACATCATCTACCAAAAGATTAAAGTATGAATTTAGCAAAGTAATCCAGAAAGGAAATTCTTTGTTCTTTCTTGTTACTTATCATGGCAACTGAAGGGATGTAATGGGAAATGACCTCACTCTTTACTTACTGAAATCAGCTGAAATATAGGAGTAGTTTGAGAACAAAATTATTTTTCACTGTTAAATATGTGGATTTTGACTCTTACTGAACTGTATTTCAGCACTTTTTTTTATTTTATGCCCATGATAAGTTATTAAACATATAAAATTGCCTTATTTATAGCATATAACAGCATTGCAAATGATAGTGCCTCCATTTTTCAATGTAGCAGCTACTTAGATGTGTATAGATTCTAAATGATCTTTTAATTACAAAGGGAAGAAGGGAGGATAGGAATAAAAGAGATTTGTTATTCTACAAAGAAGAAAACAAAAGGAGCGATAATTCCAAATTAGCAGAAGTACTAAATTGCAATTTTTGTGAAAAATAAAGTACAATTAGAAAAAACAACCTTGTAGTTAGGATTGTTGAGAGAAGGTCATAAGGAAGGTTGTGAGAGGGAAAACTAAGGATGTGAAACTGAGCGTATCCCTGTGATGTGCAGCAAGGGAAGAAAGGGAATTAACTAAGGAACTTATCCAAAATACTGACAATATTTTAAAGTGCTCCTGGAGAATTAGTGAGCTCTAAGGTATCTGAAAAGAAAGGGGAGCATGTTACTGGTCTTCAAAAATTGTACGGGTAAAGGAAGAGAAAAAGTGAACCTGTCATCTACCATCTGGTAAGCCTAACTTCAGCCTGCAGTAATATAGTGGAAAAAAATATTAAAAGGTAAAAATCTTAAGCACTTAGGGGAGAATGGAACCAGAACCAACAAACAGCATGGATTTATAAGGAATGGAAGGAAGGCACGCAAAAGTATTTTTCTCTTCCTATAATTGCAAAGTGGTGACTGAAGGGAATACAGTAGGTATAATATACAGGCCTACTAACATATAGATTTTTATCTATGGGCTTCAGTAAATTAAATAGGATCTAGCAGTGTGACCAAAAAAAAAAAAATCCAATGCAATTTTTGGGCTTCTAACACAGAGGCATTGTGTCATGTACCTGGGAAGTGATAGATGTCTCTCTGAGTATACAATACTGATGAGATAGCACCTCAACTACTGCTTTCAGATTTAAGTACTTTCAGTACCAATAAAAGTGAACTGGATGGAGTTCAAGAAGCATGGAAGAAAAAGTAAAGGCCTATAGAAACTGTTTGACAATGAAATATTAACTGAAAATAGATATCTATAGCCTGGCCAAACAAGGGTGGGAAGAATAAGCTCAGTGCCATGTTTCTTACAGTGGAAAGTTTCCAGTATAAAAAAAAATAGGGTCAGGAGTGAAAGTGAAAGCTGGACAGGGAGTAAATATTAACTGTACATGGCCAGAGCTCTGGGCTCTGCTGCTTCTGAGACCCACCCAGACATTCCTTGAGGTGTGTTTGAAAGGAGTGGAAAGAATGAGGACTTACTATGAGAGCTGGAAACAAGAACAGAGCACTCAGACAGAGCTATGTGAGGCAGAGTACAGGCTGAAGTAGAAAAGTAAGCATAACTGGCAGCTCTGTCAATGCAGGGAATGGGTTGCCAAGGGGAGCTACAGCAGTAACCCTGGTTTGGCCAAAGCAGAAGTGCACACACATGGGGAAACATATGCATGAGGAGAGAAATGTCTTGGAAGGCCTAAAGAGGCTTCTCTTTAGAGACAGGTCAGAAAGGAAGTCTTTCTCCACAAATCTCAGTGTATTGGTGAGTTTGTCACTACCTATACACTCTGTGTTGTCTCTGCAACTGGAACAGCATCAGGTTCTTCCATCCTTAATGTGTTTCAAGTGCATATATATCCACTAGTGTGTCTATGTAATGGAATAGGTAATACCTGCTGAGAGCCTCCTGACTCTTATCCACACACAGACATCAATCCACCTGCTTCAGCTCCAAAAGGGATACCAAAGGAATTATTAATCTCCCCATGCCAAAACACATTGAAGGGGTGTTCTACATTGCCATGTAATTTCTTTTTACATTTTCATGTAGTTTTCTATGGCTCCAACCCCACGTCGGCCTTTCCCTCCACCGTCGCCACCAGCCCCGCCGCCTCCGAGGCGTGCCATGCACTTCTCCCGCTGCCCAGGAGATGGTGCTGTGGATTTTGGATCGGGAGCGCAGAGACCGGGACGGGGGCTGGGGCCGGTAGGTGCCCGCGGAGCCCAAAGTGGACCCCCTAGACACCCAGCCGGACTCCATGGGGATCCTCAGGTGCCCTTGACCTCTCTACAGTCCTCCAGAATTTGCTCTCCAGCGGTCCCTCCAGAGGCGCAGGGCTGGGGTATCGGGGTAGCATCCCTCACCCCAAGAAGTCTCAACTCTGCTGCGCTGTGAGTCAAGTCCATCAATGCCGTTTTTCTCCTCCTGCTAAGGACCTGAAATGGAGGGAGTGTTTACCTCCGTTTTGCAGCCCCTTGCCACACAAATATCCCCCCATCCCGGCTGCACACACGCACCCGCCACGTCCTACCGCCCTGCCCCCTCCCCCCGGCACCGGGGAGCAGGATGATGTGCCGGGCGTCCCGAGAGCATTTCTCCTTCTCCTCCCCTACAGGCCTCTTCCCTGCGGCCTCGAGTCCCCGGCGGGCTGCCGGGCCCCTGCCTGCTGCCGGGAACAGCTCCCAGGCTGGGAGTTCACCGGCCTCTGAGGCTGCCTCTCGGCAGACAGGCATCTCCGAGGATGTTTGCACTGGAAGCGAAAGCAATGAGGGCGTAACTTTTTTTATTTTAACTGTATTTTCTTCACCTTGAACTTACATAAAGTTTGTCTCACGGGGAAGACTGCACAGCAGCAGTTGCGGCGAACGAAAGCGCTCTCCCGACGCTTGACTTAGCGCTGGAAAAGCCGGGATGTCCCCGCTGCATGGGGCGCTCGGCGCCCGCCTCTGCTCTCCCCCTGGCTCTGCATGTCGGAGGCAGGACAGACTTGGGGCTGAGCCACTAGAAGAAAGACCGGGAAGTTATGGGAGATCTCAAGCCCTCCGCTTGCTGCGGGGCCGTCCTGCCGCAGCGGGCACACGCCGTGGCTCCCCCCAGAGATGGCAGGGAGAGGCTAACTTCACTTGACTAAAATCTGTCTGCATTCAGCTCCTGAGCGTCTTAAGGGAAAATCTGGAAAGTGTCTTTAATCTCCCAGGCTTTTCAGAAAACCCAGACCTGGGGAGAGGGAAAGGGAGGTTTAACTTCTCTCACAGGTGGGGAGCAGAACAAAATAACTCTCGAGCAGATCTTGCTAAAGACGTCGCGGAAAATCAGCAATCGCCGTGCTGTCCGCTGTCATCTGTATCCTGGGACCTTCCAGCACCCTTTCCCCCCTTCCCCTGTCTCATGCAGCACACGGGACGGCCCGTGCCCGGCCGCTCACAGCGGAGCCTGGGGGATGCTCCGAGCCGGCGGAGTCCTTCTGCGGCTCGACTCCGGGCTGCTCATTTCCCGAAATAATGACCCAAGTGCGGAGGAGCCAGTGGCGGAGGGCTGCGGTACAATTAAACCAGGTAACGAGACGCTGGGCAGATGTGTTTTCATTGCCCTGTAAGATAAACGCAGTGTTAAATGCCTGACAACTTCCCAGAAGCAATCAGCAAAAGTTTACGAGTGCATAAACCTCAAAGACCATTCCTCGGTATTTTTATAAGCCCCGCATTTAAAGCGTCTATAAATTCCTCTGCCTGCTTCCAAACTAAAGTTCTCGTAGACTATTAAACGGGCACTTCTTCGGGAGGGGGGGAGAGATAGATCACAACAGGCGGCTCCGGGAGAGGCAAGAGGGTCTCTCTATTACTCTATTCCACTTTGCTCTCACTACGCCCTCCCACACCCCACACAAGCTAAAGTTTGTAAGAAAGTTTGCATCATTAGAGCACAAGTCACAGATGAACGCATCGCCAAGATGACTGGGATACATCCCTGTCTCCAGAACAGGGGCAGACCCAGAAAGAAAGGGAAAGGAAAGGGTGAACAGAAAAGAAAAAGCGACGTGGTTGAAAGGACGGGCTGAAGCAGGGCAAGCATACAAACAGATCCAGGGGCAGATCATGCAGACTGACCGGTGGACAGGGAGAACAGGAAAGGCTTTGACGAAGAGAGAAATTTCAGACGCAGAGGGCAAATCTCAGCGAACGCAGCCGAAGACGAGACGAGGTTGCCGCGGAGGTCGCCGTGGTGCCCTTGTCCCCCCGCCCCGACGGTGCGGCCCGGCAGCACCCCTCGCCCTTCGGAGCAACTGCGGCAGCCGCAGTCCCGGGGCAACCAGCCCCGCCGCCTGCGGAGTGGCGGTGTACGCAGTCCCCAAAGTTGCACAGGAAAACAGGGGAGATAGCGCTACGGAACCCACAGATCAGTGGGAGAGATCGGGCCGGAGACCTCTGTCTTCGAAGAAATAAGCTGAGGGGAATGAAATGTTCCCACTAGCCATCAAATTATAATAACAGTATTCGTCATCCTTAAGTGACCACATGAGTTTTACAAGTTGGATATTAAACAGATTAAACAATAATAATAAAACCCCCAAACCTCTGTTGAGAATATAAAGCACTTTGTTTATGATCCCAGGGAAAATGAAGTTGCTAATTGAAAAACAATAAACCTAAAATGCCTTTGGATTAATAATGATAGAGGTTAACGGTGGCATCCATCCCTTGGAAAGGGGGAGGGGAGCAAGGCGCTCGGTGACTGTGCGCTTGGACGGCGACCAGGGACAAGCGCGGCAGCCAAATGGGGCTGGGGGGTGAGACCCCCTCCCTCTTCGGAGGGCTCGGCTTGTATGTTCGCCTCTGATCCGGAGACACGAGGTGAGGAAGGTCTGTATTGTAGTCATGTCCTAGCTAGATGAAATCTCAGTCAATTACTCTGAAATCTGCAGCTTGGCTTCTTTTCATTCTTTCCAGGTGAAAATTCAAACGTTTTCTGTTGTCGCCTGGTCCTTTCTTTCCTGAAACAAGGCACCCAACTGTTCTGATATTACCATTCAAAAACGGGTTCTGTGGCAAACCTCATTTGTGAATCTATTACAGAGATTAATAGATTATTTCTCCTTTTTCAACTAATTCTCAGTGGGGAAATTTAACCATATGGTAAGGAGAGAATTAGAATTTCATCACATTAGAGCAAAATGTAATGAAAAGAGTCCAACACCTGGGGCCAACTCCGAAAGACACAATTAAAAGGTTTTTAATGAAACCAGAGAAACAAAAAAATTTCATAGCCTTCAGTAATCCTGCCACATAAGAATGATTTGGAAGTGTTGGGAAATATTGTTTTTACTGATGTCATTAGAATGAAAACCTGCCACTAAATACTCTGAGTGCTAACAGTAAGGAGAGAGCGAGCTGCTAGTCTCAAGCATCAGAGGAGAAGTCGGACAAAATTCGGACAGTCTCTCGGGTTTCCACTGCAGCTTCTGGGAGAGGGCAGAGGAGCGTGTGCCCGGCTCAGAGGAGAAGCCCTGGGAGTGGAGCAGAGGGCCGGGGTAACCGGATAGCTGTGGCCGCCTCGCCCTGGCACCGTCGACCAGCATCCCGGCGTTGGGAAGAAGAACAGGGTGCTCCCGCCGAGCTGGGCTCGCTGGAGGGAGGCAGGAGGGCACGGAACTGCAAAGAGTTGGTCAGTCACAATTAAAAATAAATTAAAAAAAACTTTGGTGGATTTTGCCCTTTCTCGCCCCGCCCCCTCTCCTCTCCAGATCCGTTCATTTTCAAGGTAACTGATGGGGCTTTATGTTTTTTATAGGGACACGGGGGATAATCACTCGCAAGAAGCAATCTGCTACTTGGAAAGGGATAAGGAAAGGAGGAGGGGAACCTCCCCGTAGTTTGGTCTCCGTTTGGTGGAGGGGGGTGGGGGAAAGAGGGAGGACTGGGGACCACCTCCCAGGGAAGCAAGGTGGACTTTGGCGGTAGGCAGAAGTGGGCACGACGGCTGGGGTTGCTCCTGGGGTTTTAATTTATTTTTTTTATTTCCCAGGCGATGCTTTTCGGAAAGACGGGTGGGGGTGGGAGGGAGCTATAAGTTAATGTAAATGCAGGGGGTGGGTGGGCTGGGGGGAGAGGGTGTCACTCCTGACTCCACAGCTAAGTTAGCAGAAGTCTGCTGGCAGCACTCGGAAGGAGAAGTGTTGAAGTGGGCTTTTCTGCAGTGCAGGACTGTAATTTGCTGAAGGAGGCAAAGAACATCCTTCGATCTAAGTAGGGCTTTTAGTGTGCTCATTGATGAGTGAAAGTCGCCACACATGTCAAGCTAAAGGCAGTTGTTGGGTTACTAACAGGACACAACGTCTTGCAAACATATGCGTTAAGCTGTGTATACAGATGGCAGGGAGAATAATGGAGCAGGCGCCTCTTATAAAGCTCTAGCTGCTGCCTGTCTTCAGACCTGGGAAAAGAAACTATTCAGACTCAGGGCCAGATAGTGCCTGGGATTGTTTGTTACCGTTTTAATCCTATTAATTAAAACGTTAACCTGATTGGGTAGAAAGCTCTGTCCCAACAGGCGAGTCTTCTTCATAATAACCTACTCTCAGAGATAATGATGTAAAAGACTCCCCCGTCTGCGGCGGCTGCTGGTTGATGGGTCCGGAAATCTCTTGAAGGTGAATCCAAGCAAGATAAACGGTGGAAGCGGCTCCACTGGCAGCGCACAATGCCCCAGCGCGGCGCCTGCTGAGGGCGAGCCGGAGCCACAGCCACAGCCCGACTCACAGCCGGAGCCACAGCCCGAGCCGGAGCCGCCGGAGCCGCAACCGAAGCCACCGGAGCCGCAGTCCGAGCCGTCGCCGGAGCCAAAGAAGGGACAGCCGCGGCGCCGGGCACGGCGCAGCCCCAGCGGGAGCCGGGAGACGATTTCTGCCAGCGGGACGCCGGGGAGCCGCCTGCCGCGGCGCGGAGCCTTGGAGGAGCGGGCCGGGAGCTGAGGGGGGCGGAGGAGGCGGAGGCGGAGGCGAGCGGGGCGCCGATGGAGCGGGCGCTGGGGCTGCCCGCAGAAGAGGACCTCTTCCACAAGAGCCTCGCCGCCTCGGCCAAGCGCATGGAGTCCGCCTTCCGCTCACCCCCGGGGCTCGACCTCTCCCACCCCCGCGACCGCCAGCCCTCGCCGCTCGCCTGCTACGAGGCGTCGGAGCCCGAGGCGCTGCTGCAGCCCGGCGTCGGCGGCGACCCGCTGGCGCTACCGCCGGGCTCCGTCTGCGTCAAGTACGGCGAGAGCGCCAGCCGCAGCTCGGTGGCCGAGAGCAGCGGCGGCGAGCAGAGCCCCGACGACGACAGCGACGGCCGCTGCGAGCTGGTGCTGCGCGGCGCCGGGGGGGACCCGCGCGTCGCCTCGCCGGCGGCGGGCGGCGGCGGAGGGGGGGGCGGGGGGCTGAAGGCGGCCGAGGGCAGCTGCTCCAACACCCACGGGCACGGCGGCAGCAAGAAGTCCAAGGAGCAGAAGGCGCTGCGGCTCAACATCAACGCGCGGGAGCGGCGGCGGATGCACGACCTGAACGACGCGCTGGACGAGCTGCGGGCGGTCATCCCCTACGCGCACAGCCCCTCGGTGCGGAAGCTCTCCAAGATCGCCACGCTCCTCCTGGCCAAGAACTACATCCTGATGCAGGCGCAGGCCCTGGAGGAGATGCGGCGCCTGGTGGCTTATCTCAACCAGGGCCAGGCCATCTCGGCCGCCTCCCTGCCCAGCTCCGCCGCGGCGGCGGCGGCAGCGGCGGCGGCGCTGCACCCCGCCCTCGGCGCCTACGAGCAGGCGGCCGGTTACCCCTTCAGCGCCGGGCTGCCTCCCGCCACCTCCTGCCCGGAGAAATGTGCCATCTTCAACAGCGTCTCCTCCAGCCTCTGCAAACAGTGCACGGAGAAGCCTTAAGCGCCGCCGCCGTGGTCGCCCCCCGCCGCCGCCGCGGCCCCGGGGAGCGACGACTGCCGGCGGCCCGGTCCCGGGCTGGGGGGCGCGGAGGCGGCGGAGGGACTGACCGCTGCCCGGCCCCCGCCGCTCTCCGCCTGGACTCGCCTCGCTCGTCTCCTCGGGTGCCGCCGGGATGGGACCGCGACGGGAGCCAGCGTGCGTGCGGCGGTGGGGAGGGGGCGAGGGGCCGGGGGTGCCGCGGGGAGGAAGGAAGGCCCGGCCCAGGGGTCGCCGGGGGGTTCGCTGCGCGTCCGGACAAAGGAGCGGCCGGGAAATAGCAGGCCGGGCTGGGAGCCGGGGCTATCGCCGGGGACAAATCAGAGAGGGCACTTGAACATAGATTTTTTTTTTAAATTAATTATTATTAGCAGTATTATTAATATTATTCTGAGCCAGGAAACAAACAAACTTGAAATGTAAACTTATTATTTAAGTGACTTACAGAAACAAAGAGACTGGACCATTGCTATGGAAGACTTCGTATTTTTTATCGTCTCTAAACTTTGATCCTGTGAAAATGCGCAAAGTTTGGTGAGAGTGATTTAAAATTGAGAGAGTTAAAAAAAAAAGACAAAAAAATAACCGATCAAAACCCCTACTCCGTGTGGCTGAAAGTATCGCATTTTTAAAAGAAATATTTATGTGCACCTTGTTTCTTTCCAGTTTGCAATGATGTATAAACAAGACATGCTATTTATTTGTTATTCTTTAAATGACCCTTCCACGCCAACAATATTTATCATGTGTTAAGGTCATGGGTCTTATGTGCAGTTACTTTAAATGCTTCTAAAATTCTGTTTATGGATTAACTTCAACTGTGTGCCAAGTGTTTAAAACATTTATTTGCCAACAACGTATAACCAGAAATGTTGATGTATCCGAGCTGCTTAGGTTTATGAAAGGTCATCTGGATTTTAAGTTGCATCATCCCTGTATTTAAATTGAGCTTTAATAAATTGCTTCAGTCCAAAAATTAGAGGAAAAGTGTATTCTTAATTGCTCAACCAACTGATTTTTGAAAGGGTATTCTTTGCATTTATAACAGGTAATAGCTATTTACTTTTACAAGGCATCAGAGCAATAGCTGCTACAAGAACACTTGCCAAGCCAGTGTTTTCCCAGGCGCTGTTTTCAAGGGTATAATTTAAACCGCTTTTAATGTGTATGTAAATTATTCTGACTGTGGATGATTATTTAAGTTGAAATACTTTAAAATACTTTAGGCTGATTTACAGAACGCGTGGAATTCTTCTCTTTTCTTTTTCCGTGGGGATGGGGGGTGGGGTGGTTTTCTTTTTTTAAGGAAAAATGAGAGATGAAAAGCAAGAAGTAGCTATTTACCCAAAGTGAGCCTTCAGTTTAGTTTGCATGGCTGGGTGGCTGTCTCTCTGCCATTTGTAAATTAAGATTTTTTTTTTCATTTTTTTTTTCTTTTCAAAAACGAGTCCTGCTATTTTCCACTACTTGCAGATAATACAAATTCGGACTGTCAGGTTGGATGGCAAAATAGGAGCCATGATGGATCTGTTGGCAGGTCACGGATGTGTAAAGAGTGATATATATTAAATAGGTCAATCAGATTATGACAGCAATGTACGATCGTTTGTATGTGTATCTATGTCGGAAAGAATCTTTATTAAAATATTTTGAACAAACGCTTTCATTATGCTGTGCTTTGTTAAGCATATATGTCTAGAATTAAGGAGATGGAGAAGGGGGGTGGGTAGTTTCCTTTCCTTTGCCTTTCTCTGAATGCGCCTCAAAACCGCCCCCCCCCCCCCCGGCACCCCACTACCGGCTCAGGGTATCCCAGGCAGGGGGGCGACAAGTTCCTGCCTGCGCTGCGTTTCTGCCGCGCCCGTGGCGGGCGGACCCCGGCGTTGCGGGGCAGCCGTGGGGCAGCGCCGGGCCCTGCCCGCCCGTTCTGCGGCTCCACTCTCGCCCTGAACAGTGGGGCTGGATGCGCCCCGGGGTAAGCTGCAGGACCGCCCCCCCGCCTCCTCCCTACCCCCCATCTTTTGGATCCGCCCCTCCCTCGTGGACCCTCCGCCCTGCCCCAAACCCGAGGGCAGGGAGAGCGCGCAGCCCCCCAAAGCTGCCCGCCCGGCGCTGAGCCCGGGCCGGGAGTCCCAGCCCTGCGTGTCCCCCCTCCCTCGGGCGGGCCGGGCCGGCGCCGAGTGTCCGCGGAGCCGCCTCTCCCAACGGCAGCACCACAGGCGGGGGAAGGGGATAAATATTTTCTGCTCCACTTCCCATCAAAAAAGATTAATCAGAACCTGTAACTTTTCAGGAAACATAACTGTAAAGTGCCACGGAGCTGTGGGAAGGCAGCCCAGAGAGGGTGGGCAGATCAGCCCCCAGGCGCAAGGAGAAGCGTCTCTCAGCATTTACTAGACAAAGGCTGGGTGCGTCTAATTATGATTATTAAAACAATTTCCATGACGATGTCTAATATTATGTTAATTTGAAAACAACTGTATATGAAAACTGTCGACTATAATACCTAAATTCATTTAATGAAACACATCGTTAAGGCAATTAAACCTCCTGGATGTGATTAAGGAACATAATTACGACACTGTTCTGCGCCATAATTGGGTGTCTTTAATCAAGGGGTAAAGTGATCAGCAACACAGCCATTAGTTTGTATTGTTCTGTCTCTGCTGTCCATCATTCTGATTAGGAATTAACCACCGCCACCAGCTTGGCGTGGTGCGTGCCTGTGTGTGTGTGCGTGTGTGTGTCCGCGTGAGTGTGTGTTCGTGCATATAACATCGCAGGACACATTTGCTGCAATATTTACCGCTTACTGTCTCTGGCTACCGAGCGGGCTTTCTTCCCGGGGAGGTTCCCCTGGAATGCGCGGGCGCTGCTTGGCTTTGCCCGGCCGTGGGGTGGGGGAAGACAAGCCAGGTCCCAGCAAACTCTTGGAGCGGCCGGGATCTGGGCTGTGGGTAAAGCAAGGGGCTGGAGGAGGCCCACGCCCTGCCTCCCGGCTCCCGTGGGCAGGGTCCTAAGTGTGCGGGCCGCGCCTGGAATGCTCCCCGCCGGCTCTGGGGAGCGAGGGCGGCTGCTGCCGCCTGTGGCACATGGAGCGGTTTCTCCCTTCACCACTCTCGTCTGTCACTGCTTCGGAGCGACGGGACAGCGGAATGAAAACCCTGGCTACCGCTGCCGCCCGACTTTGGGCTCCCTTACTTCGTCTTCGATTCCTTCGAAGGGGGGCGAGGGGTCTGTGCCAGCTAGAGGTGCTGCCACTCCTGGCTCCACTCTCCTGTCTCCCTGCACCGAGCATCATAGCTGGGAAGCAGCGCGAAGCCACCGGGCCAGTCCCTGGGAAGGTCTTGCCAAGGCGAGCGTCGTGTATGTCGGGGCTGAGGGGAGGAGAGAAGCTCCCCCGCCCCCCTTAAATCTTGACAGATGACTTAGCTAGAAATGAACATGTCCCCTCTTGAAAAGATCTTCTTCCCGGTTTCCAACCGCCCTACCGAACCGGGATCTACCCCAGCCTCACCCGGAGCTCCCTCTGCCCCCGCCGCCCAGCCCGGCTCCCTTCCCCGGCCCCTTACCCCGGCTCGGAGCCTGAGATTGTCCCAGCATGAGTGACATTGGCTTTCCTAATGTAATGACTTATGAAAGATATAATCATGTGTTAAATTGAATCCTCCGCTTAACTGTTAATGGTGTGCTCTGGGCACATTTACGTATTAGATGCTATGGTAACTAATTACCACTAGAAGAAGGGATAATACACTTTCCAGACTTTGACAAATAATTATGAGTGTTCACATCCCTGCTAGCAGCAGTTGCAGCGGATCTGCTGGAATGAGTAAGTGAATAAATGAATGGGTAAGTGAACTTGTGTGCATGGAGGGAACTAGATAATGAATAGTGGTCAAGTGAGTTTTCTTATTAAAACCTTTAATGAAAATGTGATTTAGGGTGGAAGGGGGGGAAAAAAGTGCGACGCTGCCTCTAAACGTAATTAAATCGCGTAATATAAACATCAGAAACATAAATAAGTTTGCTTTTAATTAAAAAGCAGCAGTCAAAGTAAATTATCCACGTGTTCGGAAACTTTACAGCAATTAACACCTTTTTTTTTTTTTTTTTTTTTTTTTTGTGGTGGTGGCGGAGGGGGGTTGTTGGGGGGCTAAATAGACGAGCCAGGACTGTACGACTCTCTCCAGAATCATTTGTAACTGTGATCGCACCGCCACTGCCCACAGGCCGGAGGGATCCGAGGCTGTAAGCAAACGGCGAAACAGGTCCTTATTGGAGCGGGACAAAACTTTGGGGAAGTCGCTCTGGGCTCCGCGCCTGGCCGGCCCCCGCCGCCCTGCCGCTCCGCGGGGTCGCTGCTGCCCGTCGGGGCCCGTCCGGTGTCTGGGAAGGCTCCGGCACTAAAGGAGCCTATCAGAGGCGTAACAGAGCTTCTCTGTGGAGTATTGCTCTTGGCTGAGGCAGGCGTCGCAGGGGTTAAGCCGCTTGTGCCCGCCGCTCCGGGGCCATTCTGTCGGGGCAGGGGCTAAGGTGGGACCCGCTGCCAGGAGCAGGAGACGGCGTGGCTGCCCCGGCCCCCCGGCCCGACTCTGGAGCTCCTACCAGCCAAATACGTCGCAGAAGGGACATCTGCTAAATGAGCAAAGAGCTGAAGCCAGCCCCATTTCCCCGGGGTCACCCATCAGCTCGGTGTCACCCAGCCCGCCCCCCGCACATCCCCGCAGCGCTCCGGAGGGGAATTTGCTCTGGTTCGGTTGGTTCTCCAGCCTCAGGAAGGGTTAAATCTTTCCCCAAGCCCCTAGTTGCCCTTGTCCTCTCAACCTGATTCAGAGACGTGTAATAAAATAGGAAGCAAATTTATGGTCTGTTTCAAGCACTTTACTGCTGTATTTTTAAATTCATATATGCACACATAAGAACTATGATCTGTGAATAATTTGAAATGCTATAGGAAAATGATGTATTTTAGATCAAACATAACCGTTTTCTTACATAATTGTCTTGGATTAAAATAAAAAATAAAGATACTTTTCGAACAGAGACAAAGCTGAAAATCTAATGACCGCCATAAACTGCTAGACAGCCATAAATTAACGTCTTCATCAAACACTGAAGGGATCAGTGCTTATCTAAATCAACAATTATTTCTTCCGAGAAGTTGCAGAACAGATTGCCCCTCTAATACTGTTTTTAAATACTCATAATTGAGGATTAGGGGCAAACAATCGCCTTTCCAGAGTAAACCTCCTCTCCATCAGCCGAAGCCCTCCAAACTCACCGAACACCCAGACCGCTTCCCAGGAACCTCCTCGGGGTCCCGTCCCCTTGTACCACTGCAGCATCCCTGGAAGCTCGAGTTGCTTTTGGGAAGGGGCGGCAGGAGTCTTTCCTCACCCTCCCTCTCCCCTGATTTGGTCGGGGGCCGGTGGAGGTGGGAGCGGAGCGCAGGGAGCCCAAGCGGCGCCGGGAGCCCGGCGGGCAGCGGGCGGGGAGTCGGGCGGGCGAGGGTGCGGGTTCTTGCCGCCGCCGCGGGCCGGGGGCATCCCGTAGCGGAGCCATCCCGAAGCGCCGGCATCCCCCCGTGCTTCAACCCCGAGCTCATCTAATGCCCATCCGCTTTGCAGGTTCAAAGCTTCACCGAGGCGGCACTTCTCCCAGCTGCAGCCACCTGCGATGCCGCTTTTGCGAGAAGCTGCTGTAAAGAATTCATTTTTAGAAAGCAACTGAAAGATACGTTGCGAAGAGAGGCGATTCACTGGCTCACAAGATGGAAATTAGACAGTGAAAGACTTGCTGCCTGTAGGAGGTTAGCTAGCGACCAAACTATTTGAAAGAAAGGGGTAGTTGGAAAGATGAGCTGATAGGAAAGAAGTCACTGTCAAAAGTCATCACAGGGTGTTTCCTTACTGACTTTTACTCTCCCTGTAGCCAGAACTTAGACTTTTATTCAACTTTGCCGCACTCGTAGCTGCTGGTTTTGGGAAAAAAAACTACAGCCAACACATCAAAATCGGTTTAACAAACCCTTAAAGATAGAATCCTGCAAGGCTTCTAGCAAGAACAAGCTGAAGCTTAGACTTCTTTTGATTATTTATTTTGGTGTAAATAGTTTTGAAGACAAGTACATTTCTGCTTTTACGAATGATGGACTCACACAACCTCAGTACCTGAGATCCCAGGCACGGCTGATGCATAGAATAGGCTATGTAGGCACAGTACTGGTTTGTATGAGGATCAAGATCCCACTACAGTTTCTTGGTTTTAAATGAAAATGGGACATTGTCTACTTTTTTTTTTTTTTTTAATATATGCAGCAACTGTTTCTTCATATTACTATTTATAAACATAGACAGCAACTTAAGGATCACAATACTGTCATAAGCATAGCTTTAAGGGGTGTTTTTATAATGAGATCATTTTTCTGATATGTTGAGGGTATGTGGCCAGGGTATATAGGCTGGTTTAGGCAATAGGCAGGAAAATACTTAATTTTCTATGGTCTGATAGAATAGCTCTACTCACATGAGTTAAGCATATGTCATGTATAAATTAATGCCTTGAATAATTTTAAAATACAGTGCAATGCAAGTAATGGTAAGAAAGTACCTAGTATCAAACAAAATATTAGATAAAATACAATGTTAAGAGATCTAATTAATTCCTCCCTGCCAAGCTACCTTTCAGATCATTACGGAAAGCTCACTCAGAAATGCGCCCTTCTAAGATCTCGAACAATGCCACCTTTTTAATTTATAAACTTCAGTAACTTCTAATATAGCCTGGAGTTAAAACAATTGCACAGTTACACACACATTTATCAAACCCACAAAAATGCTGCAGGTCTGTCTTCTCTAGGACATATCTTCAACAACCCTCGCAGACATACCTGACAAGCATTTCTGCATGAAGGAATGAAGAAACACTGATGTCTTTAGGGTACAACCTTGATATTAAATACCTACTTGTAGAACTCAGTAGCTATACAGTGATACCTAGAAAAGTCAAGTTATGCTTTGCTGGTGCAGTGCTGTATATCGTAGCAAGTTCATTCATTTCCCCTTTTAAAATGAATGATCTGAGAAGACAGAATATTTTACACTACGTAGTACATCTTGTACTACACAGAGGTTTGCAAAGGGAAAAGCCTAGGAGCTGCATTTAGGAATAGCTAGTGGATTGCAGATCTTTATACTAATTTTAATACCGTCCTAGGAATGTCATATGTACCAGGTTTTTTTCCTCATCTGATGAGAACTGGTTTATGTTTCATGGGGGGATAAAAAACAGACTTGATAATTTCCTAAATTCAAAAGAGTTGCTTTATGCCAGTGCTGAATTAAAGGTTTGGGGTTTTTTTTTCCTTACAGAAATATCTTTCAAGATCAAGTAACAGAAAAATGCAGTATGTTGAAACAATAATTAAAAAATCAAAGCAATAGTTGTGAATCTGTGAGAAAAGTGTAAACATAAGCTGGAAAAAAATACCATGGACAGTCATTCAATATTAAAATATATATATTCCTTTTTATTGCTTCCTTGAAATACAAAATTTATTTAAGATGTTAGATTACTAAAATAATGAAGTTTCAATTTTCTTGCTCAGAAATTCACAATATACCTTAGTCAATTTACGAGCCTGAATGATGGATATTAACTATTAAAGTAGAACCTAGCTGTTGTTCGTCTATATACAAAATGTCAGTTTGCACAATTAAGAGCACTTCACAGTCTTTTGAATGACAGAAAGTTCAGTAATGACAAAATAAAAGATCATGTATAATTCTACAAGAGAAATTCACAGACCAGTAATTATTCATAAAAATAGCAGTGCCAAAAGTAGTGACATGCAACTGACTTAAAAGCATAAACTAAAGAACAACGCTTACATGGTTTTATGTTAGTACATTAGGACATACTGGCAGAGATATGAAAGTCTAATTTACAAACAGGTACACATATACTGGATGGTTTTTTAAGTAATAGCTTATAGCAGTATTGAGTGCCAGCATGAAAATGGAGAAAACACAATCTGTAAATTACAATAATAATAATTAAAAATGAGATTTTAGCATTCATATTAGTTCATGATAAATTAACTTTTCTTCTTGGCTGTATTGACTCTATAAATCCATTTTATATGAGAAAAAAAGGTGCTTATATATATCTTCTAATAGCAAAAGATACTATTGATACAGCCATAGATATCAACAACTTATAGTGAGAGGCTGGTAGTGACCAGCTGAGTCACATCTCAAAGTGATGAGTGAATGCACCATTTCACTGGAGGAACAGCAGAGAAATTCACGGGGTTCCCATGCACCCCTCCTGCCTGACCCTACACCTGCCAGGTCAGTGGATGCCAGACACTGCTGGGCTGGCAGGGCAGACCCCCCTGCTGAGGTGAAGAGCCGGGACAAGGAAGAACATGTCTGACTGCCTCCCACCACCTTTCCCGGCAGCCCCACTGGCACCTGAATGCTTGCAAATGGCACTGCTATTTCTGCTTAGATGATTTTGCCATCTTAGTGCTCTGGCGACAGACACCAAGAACTGGTTGCTCCTGGGTACTGCACCAGAGGAGATCATCAAAAACAGCATTGTGCCCTCCGTTATGAAACGTGCTCTCCTTGGCACAGCACTCTGTGGCCAGCTTGGCTCCAGGTGGGACTTCCAGGGATGCTGCACCCTTACCCTGTTGTGCTGCCTCAGTTTATTGACCAGAAATACCAAAACCAGGGGCTTTTGAATCCCAGCTCCATGGAGACTGAGTGACTCCTGAGACAGAGCAGCTGCTGGCTCTCAATATGTCATCTCCTCAGTTACTGAGTACATGGACCCAAAGGTCTTAACATTTCCTCTGTCCTGCTCTAGCTGTCGTTGCTTTAGATGGGGGTGAGGTTTACTTCCTCTGCAGCTGGGGTATGCCAAGGTATTGATGCATTGCTTACCAGCAAAACCAATCTACCAGGAGCCTGGGTTACCAGGAACACAATTCCAGGACAAGCTGGGCAGGCCCTGCTTAACATTTGATTATTTTAGTGCCTGAGCAAAAAGAGCATATAACTTTTTTCCCAGCAAAACGCTGGCCTCTCGTGCGGTGCAGAGACCACTCTCCAACTCTGACACAAGGCCTCCAAGTGTCTTCATGGAGGTTTCCTGCAACTCTTGGGAAAGATTCTGACTATTTTTCTTTCTTTCTTTCTTTTTTATTTAAATGGAGCATACTCTACAGATTTAATTTGCTATTTTGGAGACAATCAAGTTCGTCTTTTAATTTCTAAATAGATACTATACCAACTGATCGCAAACTAATCTGAAACTACTAATGATTTGCATGTCCTTTTGGCACAGTCCCATTATGCCCTATCAAATTATGCAGAAGCCAGTGATACTCTAATTCAAAATCCTAAAAATAGAACACAATTATAAAAAGGAGTCTTCTGTTTAAAACAAATAACCACTGTTATTTTCACAGTTGCTTCAGGTTTGTTTTAAAGTTGGATGCCAAAGAAAGATTTATCATAACTGTGGTATGAGACATTTTACAGCTTACGTTTAAGCAATAATGGAATACAGTCAACAGTGTAATGATATCAATATTTCCTCTCCCAATAAACCAGGCTCTAATGACCAAACTGGATTGTGAGCTACAGCCGAGTACAGAATAGCTTCTACAGAGTAACCGCAGGAGTAAGTAACCTGAGTACAAGAATCTCTCCATAAAACCCCATTTTATTCTGTGGCACAAAGCAATAATCAGCTTTTGCTGGTGATTAAATGTTGAAGCAAAGTTAAAGCATTGAATTAACCGCAAAGCCCATTTAATGTAAGTGTACTCCAGACTTGTAGACATTATAGATACTATATATGAATAGAAAATGTTTATCCAATATATCTCACAAAACCACAGTTTTCTCCTTGGAATGTGGCTGTGCCAATCTCTGAAAGCCTTTCTATGGTTAGTGATGCTTATTTAGGGTGTGTGCTTTACACAAGTAACTGAACAAGCCCCTACATAGAAACAATAAATAATAAACAATTCTAATCCTTAGTATGTAGATAGCAGTTTTCATCCATAGATCATCAAGTCCTTCAGAGATGAGTAAAATTTCTGATTTTGAAAGACTTATACTGGCACATTCTAAAGAGAGATGGTTTTTGGGAACACAAGGCAAGGCCCACAGACATGGCTATTCTCCCATCACAATTATCATCTTGGCAAATTGAGACTGGACAGTGATGAGAATCCCCATCAGTCTCCAAAGTGATGTTTGGGAAGAGAGACAGGGTCTAAAATCTCAGATCCTATGCACTAGGAAATTGATTTTTGAAACAAGAGCTGGTCACCCAGTGAAGCAGGTTGGGCAGTCAGCATGCAGACAACTGCTGTGGCTGCCCAGAATTTTCACTCACTCAAATTTTGGCCCCAAGGAAAAGCCTACTTTCCAATTTTGCAGATGGACAAGTTTGTTTCCAAACACAGGTCACACCACTCTGCCTATTCAAAACTTAGGCACAGTAAAACAATATTAAAAAGCAGTTTTAGATACCACATTTGCCCTTGAAGCCCTCTTCTTCTTTTGCCTTTTTAGAGAAATGGACAAAGGTAAAAAATAGTCAAAATAAATGCATGAATGTGTTACTAAGAAAACAGTGAGACAAACAGAAGGTAATTTTTGAGATGACAGAATCATTTCAAACAGGGTCATATATTTCCTCCATGAAGAATATACCTCTTTTGGCTCAAAAGCCAAAATAGATAATTTAGGCTTGATCCAGAGCCTATTAAAATCAACAAAACTTCCTTTCTGACTTTAAATGACTGCAGGAAAAAAAATACATTTAACCAGTTTGCAACAAAAGAAATAGTAAGAGAAGCAAAGCATTCAACCTCAGTACATAAAACTGAAGTTAGAAATGTGTTGCCAGTAAGACATTCTTGCAAATCATCTTCCACCACCCCACACATCTTCCATCACATCTTCCAAATAAGGGCTAAGACTCTCAAGACCATGAAGGGAACAGAGCAAATAAAAAGTTAGAATAATAACCATTAGAAATGCTTTCACTCCCTAGAATTAAGTTCTCCCTTTCTCACTATTATGCTTCTTTGAGCAGATGCTGAAACTCCTCCAGATGATGAGTATATGGGACCTCCCAACCTAAAAAGGGTGAACCCCCAGGACAGAGGGCTACTGACCCTGTTTCCCATATAAATAGCCTGGATTCAGCTTGCTCTCATCCTCCCTGTAAATCCTGCTCATCTCATGGCCAGGAGTATGGGGATCCATCTTGTAGGGATGCTGAGCTATTTACTTGGCCAGAGTCTTGTCATCTCACCTCACTTCTCACAACTCAGGTAGGACAAATTGAGGTTGCATGTCCCTGCATCTTATATCTACCTCCAGCCCGATGGCTTTTCTCCTTAGAAACAAAGAGGAAGGAGGTAAAAGCAGAGAGGGGAAAAGCAAATGTTTTCAAAAATATAAAGCTGAGTGATGAAACAGAGCAAACATGGAGATTAGTAGAAGGCATATAGACAGCTGCTCAATTTCTTAAGGACCTTAGCTTGTAACGAAAGGCAATATCAACGTCTGGCAGGAGGATACCAAGGCCCATACGACTGTTATCAAGTCTGACAGCTTTGTTTTCTGCTAGTTCTACATCAAAATGAGACAATAGTATGAAAAGAAACATCTTCATCTCATTCATTGCGAGGAACCTCCCTGGACACATGCTGATCCCAGAGCCAAATGGCATTAGAAAATACTTCAGTTTTCTTCCTGCCTTGTAGAATGTTGTTTTCTTCTTTCCATTCTCTATGTATCGATCGAACTTATACTCCTGAAAATAAAAGAGAGAGAGACAGCGTGATATCTAACAAGGCAGTTACATGAGCTGCTTTCTTTGCACAATGGTAACGCGTCTGAAACCCAGAAAATAAGATAAAGAGGAAGACAAGGAGCTGACAGCTTCTTCTTTATACTTGGTTCCCTCAAGTTTCATTAACTCACATTATCTTTCCTGCAAAGAACACTCCTTAAATCCACTTACTTAGCTTAGCCCTTTTTCATCAAGCTCCTTCAACTTCCACATCTCATCCACTGAGTGTCTGGCCTGTATTGATTGTAATTAGATTTTGACCGCTTTGTAGCAGGAACAATGAACCTTAGTGGAAGGACAATTTTCTTGTAAAGCATCATACGCACTCAGTGTGGTACATACATCATGAATAAGGATAAACTGACAAATTCTGCAAATGCCTATGAATAAATTAATGCATTGCACTGATCTTGCTCTTGCAAGCTAGAGCAAAATCCATCCTTCTTTTGCACCTAGTGGTGCAGATTATTTGAAAACCAGATCTGATGCTTTGCAGTCAATTTTCATTTCAGTTGGAGATAGTTGTTGCTTAATTTGCCACATCTTTCCTTCAAATGTTTTGCTCCAGAAGCTGTGAGTTAAAGCAGGACAACTGCCAGTAACTGACCATTACAAAGGTTTGAGGTTGTACTTGTAACCTACGTTCCATAAACTGAACATCTTTCTGACCAATTTCCAGTAGCAGGATCCCTGTGTAGAGATCGTTCACGTTTTTGAATGAAGGAGATCTGGCATCCTCACTCAGTCAATGGCAAATTAACCACTTACAAAACCCTCCTGCATGCTTTGAATAAAAATGACAGACACTTCTTGCTTATGGTCACTCATTAGCATTTGTCCTGCTTTGCATACATCTGCTATAGCAGCAGCCATTTGGAGCTGGCTGGGAACAAGTCAGTCAGACAGAAACCGACCTCAACTGATTACAAAAACCCACACCACCGTTAAAAATATACCGATACTGATTTACCCATCAGATTAAAGGCCCTGAAGACCATGCACTGCAGGTCTTGCTGTTGAAAAAAGACAGTGTCAGGGGAGGTGGTCTATGAGAAAGGGAACAAGTACAAGGTGCACTGGATGTAACTGGGTGCTGAAGAACAGGAGCCTGTTTCTCTAAATGGCAGAGGCCTGGATATTCCACAAAAATAAAGGTGATTCTATGTCTGCTTCCACTGACAAGTAATGCTTTTCAATCTCTTTGGACACCTCAGCCAAAAGGAAGCATGCCCTTATCTTTTCCCCTGGGAAGTTATTGCTTCAGTTGAAATAGCACAGTAACAAATGAAAGCCCAGAATAACAACAAGATTCACTTCCTGAAATCTAAATCCTGCCGGTCTAAAAAAGCACCACTAAATATGAACTGCAATAACTTAAAAACCCAACCCAACCCCACTCAGAGCTCTTAGCTTTGTTCAAACATTTCCACAAGGTGCACTCCTGGTGTCTGGAGCAATTAAGAACTGTGGTATTGAACACACAGACACACTGGGTCAAACCTTATGCTTGCTTTGTCATAATAAAAGCCTTCTGAGACTTGTACTTGCTTTTAACAAAAAATAAATTGGTGTCTAAGGAATTGGGAAAGCAGAAAACAAGTGCAAGACAGGAATGTAACCAATGACAGTGACTCAGGCTTGTGCTGCTGAAGCCCCTTGAGTTGTGTTTCCTTAAAAGCTAGTTCACTAGCTACATAAAGACTAACTTTTGACAGTGAAGAAATTTTCAGCCATGCACAAGGTCTCCTAGAAGAGACAGGGTGGCTCAAAGCAAGGAAGAGGTGAAGACAGTGAGCAAAGACAGGCGATGGAAGTTCTGTGTGGATGGCCTGCTACGGGTATTATGAAAACTGAGCAATCTCCTGCGATTGATATAAGTCAAATCTTGTATTTAGCTTTGTTTGGGAAGTCACCACATAGGGTTTCCTGCAGGGTTTCCTGATATTTCACTCAACAGGTTTTGCAGAGTTAATTTACTGAGCTCCTCAACTAGCTGCGTTAGGATTTAGGGGTTCACTTATCCACTTCATAGAAAACTGACTCATTTATTTAGGCCTTAAAGAGTGGAGAAAGAGGTCACCAATATATGCTTACACTTATACAATATGGTGCCAAAGCAGAAGATAGCTTGAACTTAAATTTATGTATCCAGGAGAAAAAGCATTGCTACAAAATTATCTCGTCAAGCTGCCTGTTTTCCCAGGAAAAGTTTTCCCTAAATACATGACAAGCTCAAGACTGCACCTTTCAAAAAATTCATTCTCCATCTCTATCTGATCCTCAGTAGTTATTGTTGAAAGCACACTGCATATTTTAAGAACCAAACAGAACAGTGATTTCCCCACTTTTCGAGAGGGCCCATGTGCTGAAATCAATGTACTGCAATGTGTGGATTGCTCATTCACTATCAAAAAGATAAAATATATGAACTAAAGCTGTACTGTGAAAGCTGAGCAGAGCTGATACTAAGCAGATATATTCAAGCAATGGAAATATGGTAATATATTCCGGCAATTATTGGATAAGGGAGGGGATCAGTTTCCACACTGATGCTTTTGGTCTAGGACCTAAACAAACAGATGGACTTTTGACAAATCAATAATGTTCTCCAAAATAAAGTGTTAAGAATAAAATGAAAAAAAAGTTTATTTGTTAGCTGCTATCTATCCTTTTAAAGGATAAAACTATTAAAAAACTATTTGCCAGTAGACAGATTATTTTTAAAAACCTAATTTTTTTAGCAGGCTTTATCTTCATTTCTGGGTGGGGACAGCCAGCAGAACCCTCCTGGAAGTAATTTTAATTTTCATGGCTCCAGTATTCATCCCAGTGACTACACCTTAGTCCTGCTGACTCCAACATGCTCCACACCTCCTCTCACTGAGGCTGGCAGGGTTCCTGCACAGCGAGATGCTGTCCCACACCAACCAGACACTTGATTCTCATCTTTTCTCTGCAACCTCACATCTTTAAATCCCTGAAAGGGAGAGCCTCAGGGAGCAATGTCTCTAACATGGGCTTTCTACAAGCATGCAAAAAAATCCAGTTCTTATTTGCCTCAAATGCCAAGGATGGAAATCAACATGGGAGACAGCCATTTGCTTAGGAATATAGGGGTGTGGAGTGGATCAGGTACAAGCTCTTGCCTCTGAGGCAGAGGAGCCATTTAACAGCCTCAGCGTTGCACCCTTGCTCTTCCTTGCTCTTCCTCTGTGGCACCCTGGGCTGGGGACAGCAATCTGGGGAGCAACCTAGCCGAGAGGACTATTCAATTTGCATGCAGGTGGTGAACTTCTGAAGCCGTATTAAGGCTGAGGCAGGGTGGATTAATTTCGAGTCTTTGATATTCATTAACTCCAGCGTCAGAGAAAAATACAAGGAGATGACACAATTACCCTCCGAGCTCCGCTGCAGAGCAACAGCTTTACAGTCTCAAGTTCACAACACTCTAATTGATCAAGAAGGGGTGAATCCCTACGAAGGGAGGTGAAAAAGCATAAGGCTCAAGTAAGACACTGCTATTATAGGGCTTCAGAGAGTCAATGATGCTTTGCGGGCACTTAGCTAAATGGCCCACATTATTTGCTATTTAAACCACCTTCTATTATTCAGCCCTCCTTGGGTATCAAATGATCCACTGCCAAACAAAGCCCACATTTAGCCTAAAGTTTATGGTAGTCAATGTGCAATTGTCAATTCCTTTGAAAGCAGTCGCAGTCAGTCTCATCACCATATTTCTCTTCAGGCCGTGAATCCTTTGACCTGTAGGGCCGTAGAAAATACATCTGAAAGTAGGAAGATTTGTTCCACAAGACGGAACAGCAGTAAAAAAAAAAAAAAAAAACAACCCACAGATCACAAACGGCTTGGCTGCTTCGATGTGCCTGGAGTAGAAAGAGTAGCACCAGCTGAATGTTTACCTTAGGATCTTCATAGACCTCAGGGTCCATGTGTAAAATCTGCGGGTAAAGGGCTATCCAGTCTCCTTTCCTCAAAACGACTTCTTGATTCCCTTCAAGCTTGAGAACAAAATCCTCCTGGCTGATGCGGATGTTCATGGAGGACGAGCACATCCTTAAACTCTCGTTTAAGGCACTCTCTGCGATTAAAAAAAAGCAGAGGAGGGGGGGAAGCGTCAGAAATATGGGAGATGACTGGAAGTTATACATGGCTACAGCTGCTTAATCTCGACGGGTTTAGTAGAGCAGACTAAAGGAAAAGAAAGGAAAAAAGCACATAAACCAACCAAACATAAAGCAGAGATCAGGAGGAGGCAATAAACACCCCCGCAGGGTTGGGGTGGGGCAGCCGGGACGCTGAACCTCCCGATGTGATTCTCACTGATGGTGCTGAGAAATCCTGTCGGTTGTAAGCAGCACCAAGTTTTGGGTGAAAAGTCATTATTCAGGCATCATGTTGAAAACAACGCAATAAAAAGATATGAACGCTTTATGCATTTACATATATTTTGGCGGTTGCAAGCAAACACCAGCCAAAGCATCCATGGAGCTGTTTAGCTTGCTTTTCAAAAGCTGTTGGATGTAATGGCAGGACTATATGTTAGAAAGATCATTCTGCTTGTTAATTCTGCAGTCATTCTGAGAATTTTTAAATGTATTTTCTTTTCAATGCGCTATGCTGCCAAATGATAGTGTCTGTTACGGTCAGAGTGAATGAAAGCAATTCATTATTGCTCGGTAATTTTAAGAGAGAAAGACACTTCTAATTGAGTAAGAGGAAACAAAACATAGTTCTTTCAGGTTTGGGGAAAGCAAGATTTCTGTCTCCACCATCACATTCTGGAAGGCTCCAGAAGCTGAATGTCCTTGCTTTCCCAGTGGCCTTCACCTTTTGCTCCTAGCACGACAGATTTTATGGCTAATTTCCGGCAATTTATCCTGGCAGTTTGAGGAGGAATTCCTTTGGGAATAATATGCATAATTTGCATAAATCATTCTGATAGCATGTATATCAGCATGTAGCTCCTGTCTAGGGCTGCATCTCTCACTTTGTAATCAAAACTGACTATTTTTCCACCAGTGTGTATGGGCACTGTTATATGTGACTTGATTCCTTCTAACCATTAGTGTGAAAAACAGCCTAAAATGGGGTTTCATGTGCACGTAGTAATCCATTTGTGTCTGAATTTACATTTTGTGATATCAAATAAGCCTTCTCTAAGTGTTCACCAAGGCACTGCAATTGCTGCACCCAAAAGGTTAGTTTATTAGAGACAGTAGCTACCCAGTGTAGATGCCTCTGAAAAAAAATAATAACAAACGTTCTTTCACTAAAAATTAAATCTGGTGCAGCATGCATAGCAAATAAAGTGGCCCTGGATGCTTTCTTGCAGGAGGTTTTTCCTTAAGCATGCATTTGTCTAAAGAAATGAGGCTGCGGTCAGCTTTGTGTGGCCAGCGCCGTGATTCAATGTGACGTACAGTGAGTCTGTGCATATTCTTTTGGACTGCCTTCGTTACTATAATCAGGCAGAGTCAAATCGGCTTGTTGGTGACGAAGCCAGAAAAGAACCCTGGTTCCAGAAGATGGCCTCTACTGCGGATAGCCACAAGGCACCTGACACGATAGATTTCAACTGGCAGCGCTCTGGCAACAAAACTTTGCACGGTACAAAGGAAGGGTCCAGTCTCTGCTCCAGACTGCCTTCAACCCGCGGAAAATGAAGCTGGTAACTTCCTGCTGGTCCACCATTTAGGAATGGTGGTGACATGCATAGCAACAGCAGAAATCAAACAGGGAAGAGGAAAGGAGGGGAAAAAAGAGAGAAATAATTATTAAAATGATGCTGCGAACTAGCAGGTTTATGTTTAACCGCCCAAGCGATGCGGTCACATCCTATCGGTGGACATTCTCCCACAAAACGCACAGTCCCTGCCCGCTGCCAGATCCCAAATGACAATCGGGCAGCATATCTTATGCAGAAGTTAATCACAATAATGGAGCACAAAGTGTGGCTTAGCGGTCAGATCGTAAATGACAAATCTGTTTTACCTTCCAGTACCAGTTATGTGGGGAAGGCAAGCTTGGCTCTTGCTCTGAGCGATCATGCCGATAATCATTAGATGACAAAAGTAATGAGTCACATTATGATCAACAAAGGAGAATGGAGCTTATATGGCTTTGCAGGCTTACATTAAAAAAATAGACAGTCAGCTTTCCACAAATGCCGGAGCTATACATTGAGAGGAATGACAACTGCACAATAAAACTGCAGCCTTTACTTGCAGTTGTCATAGTTCAGCAGACACCAGCCATCGCCGCTGACAGACCAGCTGGGTAGCTTGGGAGGCCTTCCATTCTGCACCGTGAGGTACAGTAAATTATCTAGCACGGTAGAGCAACATCTGTTTCTGTGCTTGTGCCGAACAAACAAGGCAATTTAAAGCATACCAAGGGATAACCAAGCAGCAAATGAACATGACCCTCATTTTTTTCCTCCCTTCTTACACACATGAGATGCTAAACTTCACTGTGTGAGCGCTACATAAAGAAGCCAGGCTGTTGTTTGATAAGGTGTTGTCAGAGAGATTTTACATATTTTCTAGAGAGAGAGAGAGGGGGAAAAAAGAGAGAGAGAGATATCTCTCATAGTATTGTTATTCTTAGAATCCTCCCACTTCTCTCTTCATTTCTCTTATACTAAAGCTAGCACTCAGCTTCCAATTCATTCTAGACTTTTTTTTTAAAAAAACTGTTTCAATATACTTATAAATATTCAGTCTTTAAACCCTAATTTGCTATACTTAGTTCACATGCCTTCAAGCATTTGTCTTCCAATTTCCACTGAATAAATGCGTACTAATGAGAAATAGAGCAAGCTGCTGAGGCAAAGCTGGGTGACTTGAGCCTGGCCTGCCACCAGCTTGTGATAGGCAGGCAAATTGAGTTAAAATGAAAAGTCTTGTCAGCTGAAATACAACATGGTAGCCAAACAGCAAGCTGTCAATCATCCAGCCAAAACAAGGGACTGCAGGTAATAAAAGGTCATTGCGAATCATAAGTGCATTTGGCTTTCGTAGGCAAGTTAATTTTAATTAAACATGATCTCTATCGGTAAGTGTTTTATAAAACTTATTGTGCAATAATGGATTGTTAATTTTACACTAACACATAGCAGGTAATAGGGTATCATAATTATTAGAGTGTATTGTAGGAAAATAGCTATTGAGTATGCAAATATTTGGGGGGGTCATTTACCCACAGGCATCATGGTGTGCCAACACAAACGATAATCTGAAACAAGTACATTTGCATTGTACAAAGAACTAAATGGTACTGCCCAGCCCATTCCAGAAAAATATATTTATTTCTTTCAATCCAACCAAGGATTTTAATGCTTAGCATTTGTGCTATGAATATGCACTCTGTATTAGTTGTTTTTGGGTTTCTATCCTTTCTCATGTACAAAACAATTTTTCAAGCTGTGCTTTTTTTGCAGGAAATATCTGGGATTCAGCAATGACCTGAGGCAAGAATACTTCACCATATAAATGAATGGGCTAATATTAAACAAACGAACTGACTAAACATGCCTAACATTAAACATGCACTAAGTATATCTCTGCTTTACCCTTGGCATTTTCATTATAACCATTTTAACTGACAGACCATTCTCATGTGTCCTTTGCCATGTTAGAACTCTCTTGTGAGACATAACGACTAACAATGTATGTTACTCTGTGCACACAAATACACGTTTGGATTTTAGGATTGTATTGTCCTACGTATACAATACGAAGTGTGCTGCCCCAGAAATGCCATCAGAAAAAGGTAATGAGGGCCAACATTTGCTAGCTTTGTTTTGGGTTAAAAGTGCTTTAGTTTTTTTGTTTAGTTGGTTTGGTTTGTTTTGTTTTGTTTGTTTGTTTGTCTGGGCTTTTTTTCTGCCCCTTTTTTTTTTAAATTAAAAAAAATCACATAGCTGTGCTTAGAATTCAGGAATAAATCAGGCCATGTTGTTCTCTTGACCCAAAGAACCTGACCACAATAACAATGCTACTTCCCGAGAAAGACTTTTAGCAGTTCATGCTTGTTCTTCATAGAATGAGGAATCAAAAAGAAGTCTCTTGTTATAGTAGGCCAAAAAGAGGACGAAGAATCAGAGCACTTAAAACAGGAGAATGAGATGACAAGGTGATGAACATGCAAGAATCCCACCTGGTCTGCCTTACTTAAGAGCAGGGACACAAATCCCGGTTTCCTACACCCCGGGTTGGCACAAGGGGAGCAGGAAGAAGAAAAGCTCAGCCTTGGAGGTTTGGGGTCAGCGGCCTGAGCCTTCCTGCAACAGGGGAATTTTTGGTGTGCAAACAATGCAATTTGGGACCTTTGTCCCGCCTCCACATTTATTAACAAAACATCCCTTTTCCCCTTTCCACCGAAGCATGACTTTAATACTCTTATGGTACAGATTTTTTTTCTATATTATTATTTTATGGGACAGTATCCAGCCCTTTATGACTTAAGTGCCAGAAGGATTGAAATCGAGCTTCTGTTCATATGACATTATGTTTAACATGATTATAAAATTTAACAAAAGTGTTACAAGAATACTACAAAGTAGGATGTGGCACTTCCCTCTCAACACATAAATCAAATGCTACCAAGGTACTTCAAGATTTCAAGGAGAAGCAGAGAAATGACACAGTTAATGTTTTAAACTGTTCATACCGTTTTGCACCAGATGGTTTTAGTGAACTACATGCTTTTATTTTCCTGATTCCTACACTTCTGGGGAGCCTTTTTTTCCCCTTTTTTCCCTTGCCATTCCTATCTCAGTCTCCAAATACAAACTAAATTCTCCTTTGATCTTCTTGATGCTTGGTAACTTATTGTTTGGTGTATGCTAGCTCTGATGTGAAGCAGAATTACTCGTGTTCCTTAAAAGTACATTAAATGCTTAGAATGTCATGTTATTCATCAGAAGTGTCCTTGTCATCCAATATCTCCTCTATTTCAAAAGCATTCTCCATCGGTTAGAGATAAATTTGCATCAAAACAACCATGACTCCAGATGAAACCAACTTAGTAGACTCATGCTATATAAGATTAATATTAATGCTCTAACATAAAGGAATTGGATCAAACTCAATTTTATATTTGTACTACAAGAAGCAAATCAAGTTTGAACACAGATTCTTGAGACATGTCACACTGGATTGTCCTGGAGAATGGCAGCAGTTACTTAGATCCAGACCAGGCACAGAGACTGCACTGCTTCACCATCATCTCTTGACAAAGCTTTGTTTAAGAGTGGAACATCAGTTCATGCCATGAGCTACCAAGACATAATAGACATGCGCTACCAAGACCTATAGACATGAGCTTGTTTTGAACAGGGGACTGTTTCTGATATTTAAAAAGAGAGGATTATTGAACCTTTAAACTTCTATTCAGCTGTTGTGTATCCTGTGGAGACTTCCAGATGCTTAAAGGTACCTACCTGCTATACCCTCTCTCCTCTCTTGGGCTAATTTTACCATTTCTCTTGCCAGTGTCTGTACACTAGCAAATGAAGTGAAATCAACAGCTCATGCTCTGAAGGCCTCTACAGCTCCTGAATCAAACAACTTCCAATGGCCACTGGCAAGGGTCTCCCTTTGAACCTCTGATCCAGAACTGAAAGACGTGTAGCTCCCTTAAAGTTCATTATGTTGAATAAAGGTACTTTTTCAGTACTGAAAACACCATTTATACTGTGTGAATTTTTATCTTCTTATATTTCATTTGGAGGCATTGTCCAACAGAAGCCTGCTTTAGAAGTCTTTTTTGTTTTGTTAAAGAGAGAAAGAAATGCCCATGGAAAAAAATATATTTGCAGTTTAAATACACTACCCCACTTTAATTTCAGAAAAGGGTCTTTCTTGGCAGTACCATACAGAAGTATTTGAAATGCATTAACACATCGGCAGATGCTCAGAATCAAACAACTTAATAGGCATCAACTTTTTTTTCAAATAATTGCAAAGCTTCGATTTAGCCTTTTGCATACCTTGCATAGTTAATTACCTAGGCTTTAATGTTTACATGCAATGAGAGTATCTACAGCTATAAACTACATAATTTATAATTGATGTAAATGGCTGTTATTATGTCAATTAGGCAGCTGTGTCCTCCACCTTCTCAGTAAACAGAAATGAGTGATAAACTGAGTTTGCCGGGAGAGCCCCTCTTCTCTTCCTAACAGATAAAAATAAATTACCTAGGTAGACCAGGTTGTCCAATTGTTCTCTGGTGAGGTGGATGTTATATGTGGGCCCTCTCTTTTGACCTGTTGACTGCAGCAAATGGTCAATCTCGTCACGCACCGCTGCAAGAGCTTCTGGGTGCCGCAGAAGATAATACATGGCCCAGAATGTAGCTGGAATCGTGTTTCCCACAGAGGCCCACAGGAAGGCAAAATGATGTGCTGGGAGAAAATAAGTGAAAAGGAAGATTAATAGCGTTTATTACACTGATTAGATTTGCAGTGTGCTAATTAAAAGATGTTAGGACACAGACCCAGCCAAGGATCAGTGAATGCTAATGAGGACCAATAGGCTTCTGAAGTCTAATTTTCTGCTTAATGAGAATAGTTTGAAATGTAATGTCGGGGGGGTGGGGGGAATAAGGGGAGGAAATGCAGCTCAGTTATAATCTTTCTCATTATCACCATTAAGTATCTTGTTTTACCACCTCAGCACAAAAAAAAAATCAATTATCATAGAGGGTTGTTTCAGAGTAAAACATTTTATCATTAGCCAATTAGAAAGAACATAAAAAAATTTCAAGGTCGCCATTTTGCCTTTTTATTTCAAAGGTCTATAGTAAATTATTTTATTTTAGACAAGCAATCATTCATAAGTTTCCTACCTGCTTTGTCATAATCTCCAAGCAGCTCATATTTCTCAAATATATCTTGTCTGGCTTGGACCACTTTTGACCCTCCCAGCCATTTTGTCATGTTCTGAAGTAAAAAATGATGTATAAGCTCCTTTCGAACCTTCTTGGTAGCTCCTAGCAACTCAATTGGTATGTTTGCAGCTAAATAGGGAAAGCTGGCATCAAACTTGATAAATTTGTCTCTGATTTCACTAATAACTTTGTGGCCATCTGCAGCAGGAACTCTTCCATATAGTGTTACAAAACTGGCTTCAAACATTACAGAGCAGCAGAATTTGTACATTTTTTCTGTTTCCCAATCTGTTGCTTGTGAGCATTTCCATTCAAATATATCCTGGAGATTTTTCATCATGTGGTCAGAAATGATATCCAAAGGCTTGCCTTGTAGATACTGGTAGATTCTGTGCAGGTTTTCTTTGAGATCGGGGAATTTTCCTTTTGACAAGGCTGGGTAGTCAAAAGTTTTGGAAGCCATTTTATTAGCGAATTCATGAAATTCAAGTTGCTTGCTATTCCGGATGACATAAACATATTGAAATGGGTCCATGATAAAGGTAATATATCTACCTGAATAGAAGAAAAGAAAAAATTAAGAGACATAAGCGCTTTTATAATCTGGTGACACTTTCAGAAGCAATAACTGATAAACCAAAGACTGCGAAAAAAGCATGCAGAAAAAAACCCCAAAAAACCAAAGATACATGAATAAATCTGCACAGAAAAAAATAATAAAAAAAGCAATAACTTTTATTTAGATCCTCTTTGTCAGGTCACAGATTCCACCTGTGTACAATTTGAAGGCTCTTCTAAAATCAGTGTGAAGCCATTTCTATTAAGACTGATCTCCTGTTAGTGCCAACAATGGAATGTGATCTCTTCAACTGTAGTGCTCTGAAATAAATCATTTACTACTCTGGTCTAATTCATGAAAATACAGTGTGGAGTTGTAGCAACATTTGAAAATTGAAGGTTTTTACCAGTGGAAAGTGAAAACCATACACATTTCACCTTCATAGAGGAAAGTGGATGACGGAGGCTGGAGTGGAAAACATGCCACCTAGGCAGCTTTTTTCCAAGTAAATGACACAGGAACTCAAAATCTGTCAGTTACAGGTTTAACTGCACACTGCAGTCAAACATTTAAACCTTCTCTCACACCTCTCACATCTGTGTTTTTTCCCCTGAAGCTTTGCTAACTTTCTGTTAAGAATGTGCTTAGTATGCTTAACATGACTACCTTACGATGTGAATTTGAAGTCATAGCTTACAATGTAGAAGGCCACCATTTTTACCATGGGTCCTCCTTTGGGGTACACACAGTCCCATTGTGTCAGAGTACACCAACAACTTCCTACCCTTCCCAGGGTACTTAATTAGGTGACACAGCGATAACTTCAGCTGCTTGTACAGAGGGATAGGATTGCATCAAGTTTGATGTTTTTTTTAAATTGCCCCTGCCAGAAAAAATCTTGCAATTTCGCCCTAAAATTCTTATCAATTTCTAAAGAAAAGCATTTGGGTGAACTGCCATGAATCAAAATGTTAATGCTCCCAAAGCTCAATTAAATCTTAACTGTTCATACATGATTCTAAATTTAGAGTTCCTGATTCTTACCTTGAATGAAGACAGAAAAAGGGTACCTATTAAAACGTACACATCCTCTGTGAAATATCCCAGTTACAAAATCTGGAAACTAGCAAAGTTTCCAGCACTTACAGTCTAATTCTGTCTTACTAAAGGGACAAATCTCCTTTGATTTTAATGTGAACACTACATGCTTAACTTAGGACCAAATTTGGCTCTGTGACAGATGTCCAGAGATAAAGTAGTCACTACCACTAAAAATGTCAACAAGTATCCATGGTTACCATATAGTGATACGTGAATTATCATAGTTATTCCATATTCTGACCTATACACACACAGAGTGCTCCGTGGTATCTGGGTGTACCCTGG
Organism: Pseudopipra pipra; assembly: GCF_036250125.1. Classification (NCBI taxonomy): domain Eukaryota; kingdom Metazoa; phylum Chordata; class Aves; order Passeriformes; family Pipridae; genus Pseudopipra; species Pseudopipra pipra. The sequence continues at coordinate 35,904,487 of NC_087549.1, read as the reverse complement.
ACTTCCTCTACAATTACCAGCTGCCATAATTTCTCTCCCAATAACATCAACTGCAATCTCAGTGAACCAGTAAGGAAATGTAAAGGATAAGTTGAGACAGAATTTGACCCCCTTTTTTTTGTCAGCAGTGTGCGAGAGTTCTTAAGATACTCATGGATTTTGCTTTATTGTAACATAATCAACCATACACATAAATTTAATTTTAAAGAAAAAATATTTTGAGAAACTGGCATGAAATAGAGATCTTGAATTCTCAGTCTCCTTTTTTTGACCAGTTCTTCCTTTCCAGACCACAGAGGCTGAAAAGAATTTTTAGTCTCGACCTGTGCAGGATCTTCGTTAAGTGTCCTGGAATCACTCTCTCTTTCCAGCTTTCGCCCACTTTCATGCTCTTTATTGAGGCTACCATCTTTGTGATCAAAGCTTGGAAAAAATGCCCATTGGAGCAATTTTTAATAAATAGATTTGGAGTGTTATTAACCCTAAAGATGAAAGCTGGCTTCTTAACTTTGCATTTACAGGGTAAACAATTTAAGTTAAGATTTTTAATTAATATTAATTTAAACCATCTGTCCACCATCTGCTTATTTCTGATGCAAAATATGAGTTTCTTTGTGATCTTTAATCAGACACTTAGCAAACGCACATCAATTCTTATCATTTTTAAGTAAGAAAATGATTTTCAGCAAACGAGTTTTCAGACAACAAACTATTTTAGCAATAATTTTAAATCAAAATTCACTCAACACTAGCACATACTTTGAAAAAAAATCCCTGAGAAACAGAATATTACATATCCCGATTTTATTATTCTCATCAGGTTCCTGGTAGCAAAAAGTAAGTATGTACCAAAATATAATTCATTTCGTAGAATCAATTCGGGCTCCAGACCACACCACTGCAAGTCAACAACATATATAAACACATAAACCAAAATATTTCTTGTTGCTGCATTTAGTAAAGGTCTAGACAGTCAGAAAGCGGAACCCTTCTATAACAAAGGCAGCTTGTTCATGTATGTCATCGAGAATCTAATTTTAGATCTCTTAATTAGAAAAATACTAAAATCTAGGGGTAATTAATGGCAGTTAGAAAGTTGTTGTTGTGAGAGTGGGTATGGAAACCTTTAACAATTACAGTCATCCTCACACACAGATGCACTCTGAGGCTGCACTGCTTACCCCAGTCTCCTCCATATAGGAACAGATTGCTAATTACAAAACTGTGCCCCAACACCTCCTCTACCCTGAACAGCAAACATCCGAAGTGGAACAAACTTTCTCACCTCTAGTTATGATTTTAAATTTTTTAAGTGTCAATATGGTCCTTAATCTTGCTTTTTAAATCCTGTCATTGTCCCCAGTGAGGTTTCTTCCCACTGATTGTCCCTCATGGTGTCAGAGACTAATAAATTCAAATCTTTCTTAAAGTTTCCAGTTATTATTTGGTATTTTAAAATGCATCTTCCCCCTCCCCTCCCATGTCTTTCCATTGCAGCTAATGTCAAGACTATCTCTAAAAGGTAACCTTTTCTGAAATCAAACCAAAATCTTGATACTCATGAATTCCCTTTAAAGTATTGGAAAAGGTAAATGCCAAATCAGCCAAGAATGGAGGCATACCACAGGCTCCTCAAATCAGGAAGCCTTAAATATTGAAGGTGTTTATATAAAAATCACTGGAGACTAAGCCTTTCCTTGTTAGCTTGCAAAAAAATCCTCCAACACCAAAAATAAGTAGACATGTACATATAGAAAAGTCACACTCCAATTTTTAATAGTTTAAGTCACTGAGCTATTTTATTTAATACAGTAGAAACAAGTCAAAGCAAGAGATGTATCCTTGTTTCTGTTAAAAGCCCTCTGATTTTTTTTTTAAATGGCTACAGAGAATTCACTATCCAGTCCTTCAGTCTGCATTACACCCATGCTGCAAATAGCCTGGTTATCTCCATTTAGTTTCTACAGTCTCCTAGAAATAGAAGATTGATGTGGAAAATATGAAAATTGTCAACTTTGGTAAATCTGAGCACAGAAGCCAGTATTTGTATGATAGTTAAGAAATTACTCTAATAATGCATTCTGGAGCTTTTTAATGCTAATGATGAAAGACAAGCATTTCAGACAGCATCTAATGATGGATGTTATTTCAGTAATGCTTGCAGCAGGCTTCAGCTTGGTAAGAAGTTAATGTAAATTACCTTTTGCCTAAGAGAGAAAAATGTGATATGTTACTGTAGGTGTATCGTGCTTTAAAGAAAAGAATGACTTAGCAGCAGTATTTGAAAAGGCAAGTGTGCTCAGTAAAAAACAATAAGATTATTTTATTTAAAGTTGAGTTAGTCTTAGAGAGAGTGATGCAAGGTTCAGTATCACTCCCACTAACTTATCAGGAAAAGTTTAATCCCAAGAAACAATGACAAAACTGTTTCAAGCTCTTTAAGTTCTTACCTAGCTGTCTGCCTATGCTGCTGACCCTTAACAAGCAGAGAGGCTTGGGAAGTACGATCATCTCAATGCCACAGACTCCCTCTCTCGCTTTCCCCTCCTTATTCTTTTCTTTTCTTTTTTTTTTTTTTTTCCTCAAGACTATTGCATTTACGTAATCATCCACTTATTAGGGAGATTCTGCTGAACTGCTGACAATGATGTACAGTGGTGCTGCGCTGGCATGACGTTTGGGGAAAACGATTCTGCTGCACCACCACACAAAACCAATTAGAGAACTATTTTCTGCGACAGGTCAGGAATTTACATTGTTTCTCATAGAAAGATTTGCTTTTTAATTTCTTTATTAAGATGACATCCATGTCCCTTGCGACTTTTAGGGATGACAATCATTTGCTCATCACATGGGAAAGTACAATCAGCAAAATCGCATCACCGGTACGGGGCAACGCCAGAAACTCCAAGCATCGTTCTGCATTTTCCAAATGAACTAGTTTGAGAACCAATAATTAGAACAATATATATTGATAGAATTTTTTGACAGGACCTTTAGACATCCACCAGGGGGGTAAAGTAATGATAGTCCACATACAGCTGGCTACGCTATGTTTGCCGAACGTATAAACATCATCTTTGTCAAATCAGTAAGACACAGAGAAATCCTGTATGCCTTTGGATCAGGACACGTTAAGAGCTACTAACAAGCTTAGGCTTCTTTCTTGACTTGCAGATGACAAACTATTTCTCTTTAGTGAAGTCCTGACGGTCAGTAATTCTATACTGAAAAAAGAGAACTTAAAATGGTATCTCTAGTATGACAAATGCACAAAATCAAACATTTCCCTGCACAAGGCTGAAATGATATCCAGAATTCACTCTATTTACTTCAGTCTTTATCAAGGAGGCTTGCTGAAAACACTTGAACACAGGGAGATTATCTGAAATGGAATTTGGTTTATCAAGCAAATAGAGATTTCTGAAATTAAATTACACTCATAGATTGCTTAAACACAAACTTCTAAGCACAGTCTTGCATAACATAATAAAGAGGTAAAAGAGAAATAAATATCTGATTAAACACATTTAGGATTATGACATATGACTGTATCTGGTTTTATGAATGTACTACGATAATATCTGAATTACACTTATTAACCTGTATTTGTAGGAAGCCAAAACTTTACTGTAGTGTGAATGCACATTAACAATAAAAAAAAACTGTATTTCAACAAAAGTTGGTGTTGTACTGTGTCAAACTCACTTTCAAGTTGGAAAAAATCTGAGCATACCAGTTTCCAAAGAAAAAATCCTGAATGAATTAAAAAAATCACACATTTAATAGAATAAAAATGCTCTTCCAAAGGAACAAAAAGACAGATTTGTTAAGAGAAAAAAAAAATTATTAATTAAACACACAGCTTGCAATTAAAGTAGTTGACATTTGAAGACAAAAATTATTTTTATTGCAAAATATTACTTATATGGAAATATAAAGCTAATGCTTCTGCCATGGAAGAAGCAAGCTTTATACTTTACCCTTAACGTTTTTGTTTGAAACTCCCTGAAAAAATAGGAATAACTAAAAATGAGATAGACTTAACTCTAAAGTTGATCATTTGAACAAGGATATCAGCATGTAGAGGGGCAGGAGACAGTTACATCCACCTACACTAAAAAGAGCTTGTCTTCTTCTGAACATAGGCAAACACTGGATTTTAAATTGATATTAGTAAAAAGTAGATCTCTGTGTGTATATATATATATATACACACATATATATACATATGTAAATTTACATATTTAACTTTCATTCAAGATTCCAGTTTCATTCTAGGTTTTTCTTCTACAGCTAAGCGTCTATGTAAAATCACTCAAATGTTTGTATTCGATCTAGTGTAGTAACACAGTTATAAATACAGAAAGAAACAAGGTTATACCATACTTTATTATATTGTTATTTTCAGTAAGCATGATCAGAGAAAGAGGCTGGCAACGGGAAGTTCCTGTGTTCCAGTCCTGATTGTATCACTGAGTCAATGTGTCATTCGTTCCCTTGTGTTCCTGTCAACCAGTTGTAAAATGTGTGAGAGCAAATTCTGCACTTTTTTTTAAAGTGTTTTCTAAATTTAATCTGATATTTTTCTGTGCAGTGTCACGATGATGTTAGTTCTCCCTTCTTTAGGGAAAAAAACTCCCAATACACAATTAAATGTGCTGTTAAAATCTACATTCATATATAACATACCTACAAATTCTGTCAATATGCATATATATATATATATATGTATATAAATCCACATGTTCATAGTGATATTCTATGAATAATTATTATGCTTATAATATGTGTAAATATGAGTCATTTTTATTGGTCTATGCTACAGAAAAATATTTTTGGTTCAGTAAGATTCTAAACTAAACATTTGAATTAGTGTTTAACTTCACTGATAGTAAAAAGAGATATACTAAAATATTTCTCACCAGCAATATGTACAGTGAAAATATCCCCAAGTTTCTTTTGCTGATCCAGTAAAAATTTGAAAGCATCTTTTCTAAAAATCAGAGCTTTCCCAAGGTAAGGAATCCAGCCATTTATCAGTGGGGGCTCTCCAGTCTTCCTGTTGAAAACAGAAAAAAAACCAACCAGGAATTAGCTTTGGCATGAGAGCAACTCATCTTTATATCTATTTATATATTATACTTAGACCCACCATTTACATATATAATTCCTGCAATGTATAATACGTTGTACAGAAAGTTCTTCAGCTATGATGGCAGATTAAATCTAATCACACCTCTGAGCACTGAAGGCTCTGTGTGGTGATTAGGAAAAATAAGTGAGAGAAATTGAGATGCATTTAACTACAGGTTGTCCAGCTATTACCATCAAGTTATGAACACAGAAAAATGATATTCAGTAGAAAGTCTTCCAGCAAAGAGTCCTCTCATTTTCAATATTTGGCATGTCAGAGAAAGATGTATTGGAAGGCAATTATGACAGATTTAGGTAAATAGGACGCCGACATACCACACAAAACAACTAGCCTTACAGATAATGTTTTAGTAATTTCAGCTTACCAGCACAGAGAATAGCTACCATTATAACTAAATACCTTTAAAATATAGGATAATAATAGAGGCTGAACATTAACCATAATAAATCTTAGTCTCTTTATATTTATAGTCTAAGATAGAAATGCGTATGAACAGTTTAGGATGAAATTCTAGATAACAATATTTGCATCCCAGTCTAAAAAAGCAGCCATGGTGCATTAGTTATGTTTACAGAATAGTATAAAATACCTTTTAAGAACCTACTAAGTTACATTTTTCTTTAAAAAGGAAAAAAGGTTCCCACACTGTCCTATTCCTGACTGCAAGTAAATGTCTTTCCCTCATGCTGGCATTTAGTTGCTTGACTCTGATTTACAACAAAGAAACATAAAGCGTGATTGTTCTGGAAAGGATTAAAACAAATATTCGTGAACAACTCTGCTGCTACATCCCATCTGTGAAGGTGACTTATACTACATGCAGAACAACTCATTCTGATTAAACACAAGATATTTACTAGCTTGGATCTAATCAAAGATCAAGGGATCACAAGCTTTACTACTATCATACACAGCATGGATTTTTATGTAGCTGGATTAACCCTACCATAGTCACATTCTCCCCTGAACTGCTGTAACAGAAACGAAAAAAATTAAAAAGAGGTAACCATGGTATGCTGTACTTACTGTTTTATTTTATTTTCATAATTAAAACTTTTTGAGCAGGAAATTACAAGCCAGAGATTTGCTCACTTATTTTTAAAAAGTTGCTATAAATTTAATTTACAGATAAGCAGATGTGACCAAACCATGCTGCATATCTCAATCTCTTTCTGTGTAACTGACTAATAATTTTGAATTTTAGTTTCTGAGAACATCCTTTTGTACCCTGGAAAATCAGTAAATCTTCTGGTCCAAACCTGACAATCTCACAGCCAAAACATCTGCTGTGCCTTTTTCATTTCTTTGATTTTTGTGGGGTTTCGGGGTTTTGTTTGGTTGTTTTGTGGTGTGGTTTTTATATTGAGGAGAAGGTGGAGCCCCTCTTTCTTCAATACCTCACAGAAACCACTCCATTAATCATCCTCTAGTGGTCAAATAACATTATTTACACATGTGGTCCAGAAAACTTTGAAACGGTTATTTCTGTATTAAGCGAATAAAAGCAAAGAACTAATCTGAGATTACATGAGAAAGATCACCACCCCTGGAAGCATAGCAGCCAGCTTGATACCCTCAATTATCCCCTCCAAGCCTGTAAAGAATCTGGATGATTTACCCATTTTTTTCTCCCCAGACTATTAAGTCCCGAGAGCGGCCACCTTTCACTTCCCCTCCTGGACACTATGCCCCGTAAGTAGCATCCTGACAAATATTTAGATAGGCTTTTTGTCATCTTCTAATTGAATGCATCTAATTTCACCCTCCATGTTCTGTCATTCGGTCAGAAGCTGTATTCCTCACAAGCTCTCCACCGGGTAAAAAGAAGGCAGCTCAGAAATCCAGGGGAAAATTAACTTAATGCTCCAAGTCTTTGGGATCACATCAGGGAGACATTTTGCTATTGCAAAGACGTGAGGGTCATCGTTCGCTTCAGACATGTTTAGCTCAGCAGCAATAAGCTTAACACTGTTAAACACCATGTCAAGGCTACGTGGCTTTCGGAGGAAAATATAACACCAGTTCAACTTACGACCCCCAGCAGACTGATAACAGAAATGTGTCTTCATTTCTAGCTTTCCTTCTCTTTGGAAGATGGAGGTCATCTCCATGACTTATTGATGTCTGTTAACACACAGCAAAGAAACGAGCAGCGCGTATATTTTAGTGCCTCCCCAAATACAACGCTTCTCTGCACAAACTTTTAAACAGCGTAGTGCAGCTAACCCCATTTCCTGAAGGACTCTTAACTACACTCCAGAAGTACCTCCAGTACCCATGGGTACTTCCAGAAGTTCTCATCGCCTTCAGATGCTATACTGAACCATTAACAAAGCCCACATAAACTTTTACTGCTTAATAATTTGCTCATGCACTTTAACTCTGGACTCACACTTAACAGAAGTTGTAAAATTTGATAATTAGGCAAAATATTACAAGGGTTAAAGTTATATTTTTCTCATGACACAATATATATTGTTGTACCAAATGTGAAATATAGCTAAGAAATACAAAAGAGCAGTATGACGTGTTTTGTTGGCAATTTAAGACTGCAACTTTTTTAATTGAAGCATTCAGAACGTCTTACAGATTACATTTTATTTAGGTCTAGTTTAACTGCTTAAGTTCTAATTCACTTAACAAACCTCATGATACTTCCAGGTTTTTTGCTCCACATATTGGGCTGGTTTTGCTTCTATAGAGGAATATTTTTACTTATCTGAGAAGCCTCTGTGAAGTCAGTAAGACTTAACAAACAAATTTCTCACATATGTGAGTGAATTTTACAAATAAAGCATCAGCAACATGTCCAATGCAATCTATAAGTAGACAGATCAGTTACAAAGTGGAGGGAGAGCAACACAGTTGTATCATCCATCATTGTTAAATGGATAATTTCAAATGGCATTATGCAAAAATCAGCTGGCTACAAATACAGCCCATAAATAGAACAAACAGATTTTGATAACTGTAATTTTTCTTTGCTTTCACAGTGAAAAGATAGTTCCTTGTTAGCAAGTAATAGAGTTGAAATGCCTACTTCAAATAAGAAAAGTTCTGGAGTTTGTTTACAGTTTCTTTAAGGGAAGATTTTTCAGCCTACCTAAAACATAGAAGGCACTGACTCAGGTGTGATTATTTAACTACTGAGGTAAGGCAGCACACAAAATTGTGGATGCTGTATCTATATCTCACTTATGCTAAGCAGCAGTGATGCAATAAAGCAGGAGAAAAATGGGCTGCAACGTACATATTGTGAAAAGATTCTTTAAAAAAATTATTAAATTCAAGGTCTCTAAACATTATGTTTTCAATTACTGAAAGTGAATTACTTGTAAAACCCAAACGAGGTCATTTGTTAAGCAATCTGAACATGATTTTTTTTTTTAAGTTAAAAAGAAAATACCCTAAAGATTCACAAGAAAATAGACTTTGCCAACATTATCTCTCACAGAAATATTATTGCTTTATAAAAATATACAAGACTATTCTTTTCTTGGTTATACCATTTCAACTTCACTGCACTGTAAGGCATTGGATCAGTGTAAATGAGAGGAGAATCTTTCTCATTTCACTGGTTATTTGTATTCCAAAGGAGCAGATGCCTTTCAAATTATGCAAAAATCCACAGCGCATCTTGTACTATAGCAGATGAACAGGTTAATTTTTCTTTTTGCACATAATAAATCATAAGTGCTTTAACACCCATAGTCGCATTTCATGAACATAAACCTTCTGTTTAATAATGTCTGTTTACAACTAGAATCAGACATACAGTAATCTCTTGCCTGGGATAAACATTAATCCAGATCTGTCTAGAAAAATTATACAATTCATTACCATAAGTAATCTCTATTGTGCCCCGTGCTTAACCTTCATCTTTTTTCCTGTCCTATAATCTTGCAAATCCACTGGTGGTGTATGATTGGCATCTGGTGTTAACGCAGCCTTCAGTGCACACAGCACAGCTGAGGAAGCCTGACGTGAACACGTCACTCTGCAGGGTAACGCCGGTTCAGCCGATCGCTTCCCAACAACTTTCACCAAAGGGTGGAAAAAACCCACAAGCCGAGGAGAAAAGTGTCTAACAATATCAATAGCTACAGAGGAGTCATTTTTACTTTCCAAGCCACCGTTGTCATCCACAAAAGTTAAAAGTAGTGCTCTGATTTTTTCATAATATCCCTGGCTAAACCATCACATACCATGTCCAAGCTGGAACACACCGTGTCGGGGGACTTTAAGGAATGGAAATGGATTGGTACAGAGTAGAACAAAAGCTATTATGAACATGTCAAAGCAGTTAGAGATTATTCACAGGCTTGATCACAATATTTAAGCAACAAGACATGACAGACAGTGTCTTTCCAGGGGCTTATGAACACTCTAACTGTGAGGAAAGGAATGAGGCCAAAGGCTTCAACCCCAAGAAAGGTAATCCCCAGAAATGTGGTGTCTGGAGTGTCTTCTTGTATTATGAGAGAGAGAATACAGGAAACTTAGGACAGGAGAAAGCCAGCAAGTCTATCTTTTTATTTTTTAAAATTTTGCAGTTACAGTTTTTCTCCAGACCTGCTCATGGCATTAGGTGTTTTACATCCATGAGGACAGAAAATAAAACTATCTTTCAAATATTTGGCCACAATGAAATTTTTGACACTTATAAAATTGTGCATGCCTTAAATAACCCACCCAGGTTATCTAACTCGTTGATCTCCTGGAACTCTAAATCTCCCATGTTGAATACATGCAGTATGAAAAAGTATTCCCTGCAGAACAAGTCAGATGAGACTTTTAGCAATAGACAGTCTTCTACCCTTAAATTCTCAGTTTACATACTTCCTATGAAGGTAAGGACCAGATGTTGCTCCTCTCTGATCACTGTTTTGAGGCTTGTGTGGAGTAAATGGATGCATCATCTTGACAGAGAGATGCAGATATGGATTGACTCAGTGAAGAAGAAGCAAGAGTCCTGGGATGGAAAAAACCTCACACTGCTGCTGCCTATATTTATGTCTAGGTAAAGTGGTTTCATTCTGCAATACTGATAAACTTCTCTTTTAAATTAGGATAAAGATTAGTCACAAAAGAAAACTACTCAGGAAAAAGTAGTAAATACCTTTTTCAGTACATCAAGGAGAGAAGAGTTCCCAAAAACAGCAGTAGAGCAAAACAGTGGTAATGTGAGACAAACTGGGAGAAATACCGACAAAGACAAATCAAAAATCTGTGATTTTTTTTCACAGAAAAATGAAATCCTTTTGTTGAAAGTTTTTCACGTCAAGAACTTCTGGGATTTTAGTTAAAAATACATCTTTTCTCCTGCAAAACCATACAAGCTTTTTGTTGTTAAGATCTCCAACTTCTGTTGTAATCTGTTCAGAAGCCTCCTCTTTTTTTCTCTCTTTCAGTAATTTCATTTAGGTCATCCACAAATACCAAAAAACCAGCAATAATAACTCATTCGGTAGCTCTGAAATATCAGTCTCTAGGAAATCTTATTCCTTTGCAGTTTAGGCTAAACTATCTCAACAATTGTAGGCTGACATTGTACATAACAATTTTTCACACTTCAAACTGTGTTGAAGGACACACCCACAAATTCTAGCAGTACTTGTAGATATTGGTTGGGACATTGCCTAAAAAGCCAAAAGGCAAGTAAATACCATTGTGGGAAAGTAATCTGAGCAGTTTTAAAATCAAAACCCACTGAAAAAGCCCTTGTGCCTCAGGTTTTACCAGAGGCTGAAAATTCCGAGAAATTTTACATTACAAAATGTAATGTAAAGTTTCATAACAGCCAGGAGAGGAGTCATGGTAAAGACAAGACCTGGCCAATGTGACAATAAATCAGCAATATTAAAAATTAATACAAATTTAGTGCTTATAGCCTGAATTTTTGCAATCCCATTTTGTTTCTGCTCTGGGTGAGGGCAGTGAGAGCAGCCATGACTACTCAACACTTACCATGACCAAGCCCAAGGTTATTCTATTACATTTTACATATGAGATTATTTTTCCAGCCCAGGAGTTTTCCTTTCTTAATTCAGCTTCATTTAAAGAAAAATCAGCTAGATAATGACAGGTTACTTATTCCATACCTTGTATCCCAGGTAGGGTGCTGTGCACCGGTATCTTCCCTTATATTTGCCTATGCTCTTCTTGAAGAGATTCAGTAACAATCTCTACAGTCTCCCCAAGCAATCTGTCTTTATTATCAGAAAGCTTCTCCTCACATCTAGCCTTTATCTTCATATTGTACCTCAAGCCCACTACTTCTCATTCTGCCTGAAAAGGATAAGAGAATAAATTACTCCCTTCACTTTTGCAGGAACACTTAATGTATTTAAAGATACTTATTTTGTTCCCCCTTAGTCTTCTGTAGGTTAAACAACCTCAATTTCTTCCAGTACTTCCTCATAACTGTTTTCTAGACCTCTAAATACTTATGTCAGTTTTTTCTTAATTTTCTAACATTAGCCCACACCTTTCTTCCAGCAGTGTCCTGCCCTAAGCACAGCAGAGCAATTACCTTTTCCATCTCAGGGGTGACACACTTGGTTTTGCCTCCCAGCACAACCTCGGCTTTCTGTGCAAAAACACCACCATGTAGATAAAAATCAAACTCGGGGAACCATTACAGCCCTCAGCCTTTTCCCAGAGAAGAGATCCTGCTCCTGTCCAGATGCTGTTGATCGGTCCTCTGTGTTTTTCAGTTCATCATTTGGAATGCTAATCCCTCCTTTGCAGACTTGCAGTCGCTCCTCTTTAGGTATTATCCACAAACATAAACACTTTTTTTCCTTGTATTCATGTGAGAAGATGGCAGCACAACATGAAGGCCACCCCCTACTGCCTTTTACCACTATCAGGAACATATTTATGCTGTACATTAGCTGACTTTACCTAAGAGAACCCAACAACTTTTGTCTAATATTCATTTCTTTCATAAGTAATTTCTGCACTTTAATATACTGCCTTGCTGCAACACATGTTAAAACTGTACGCAGTAAGAAGCTCATAGTAGGAAATCATATTAACCGTCTGGCCTAGAAGTGACAAGTGAAGTGTGGATAAGAATGTCAGCACTCCCCACAGAAATTTATTCAAACAGGCAGAAATCATTCCTTACGTAATAAAGAGCAAACAAATAAATTCAGGAAATCTCAGAAACAGTGGTGGGACATTATCACATTTAAAAAACCCTGGTAACAAGGAAAGAGAGCAGAATGCTAGATGGAGCGATATTGCTGCTTCTGTGTGCAGCAACTGTATTTTCTTTGAGTATGTACTATATAATTTCAGAGGTAAAAAAATAATTCTTGTAAAAATTGAGTATTATTTCCTATAAAACAGTATGAATGCTAAATAATGCAGCATGATTGTTAGAACAAAAATGATAATGAGAATAGACCCTTCATGTCAGGTAACCGAGCTGTCCAAAAGTTTAGAATCTTGGTTAACTGGATGTCTTTTAAGTTCTCTAATCACTAGAGAGAAAAGGAGTGCAAAAGCTTTTTGGGAGTATTAGTTTTTATTAATGACACAGATAGACCAGAAGTGCTCACTTAGGTGGCCAAGATGATAACTCCCCCAGATTTCCCCTAATTCTGTCATGTCTCTTCTCACATTTGGTTTTTTATGTCAGTTTTCCTGGCCCACTCATATGCAAATGCTTTTCTCCTTCCTCTAGTTCCTTCTGCATACTTTCACCCTGGCTTCCCATCCCTCTTGAGGTGCCTCCATGGACCTGCCACCACCATTCAGCCCCTTTGCTCACCCAATGTTAACTTTCTTCTCAAACCAAGCTCCTGTTCAGATCTGGGGAGCCTCTGCTCTCATGTCCTGCAATATATTCTTAGTCCAGATATTGTCCATCTGCTTTCCCTTCCAATTCATCCTTAGTCAAATCCCTTCTTGAATCCCAACCACCGCTGTCACCATTGCAAACCACTGCATACTGCACTAGCACAGAGGATGAGTAAGACTGTCGGTGAGTCTTGTCCAGTTTCCCCACTGTGCTCTCCTGTCTGCCCACACACATCTGTTGTCTCCTGTCTTAGGAAGAGACTGGAACAGCCTTTCTACAGCGTATGTCTACATTGCTCATTGCACAATTGATCTTCAGTTGTGAGATCTACTAGTATTGATAAAATCACTCTCTCTCTCCATTTCCCCTTTCAGGGAGTATTAGCCATTTTCAGGAGGCAAGCACAACTCATTCAGAATGCATGTGTGTGTGTACACATGTATTTATCAACACAGATTATGTGTATATAAGCATACTTATTTCTATATGCACACACATATGCATGTATGCAAACAAAGAGTAATTTCATCATAGGAAAAATTGAGTGGTGCTGCAATTTTTTTTTGTAGTGATAACACAAACATTTAGTTTTATTGCAATATTTAGTTTCATTGTAGCAAACTTCTGATGTTATAGCCACGGTGGCATCATGAGTATCAGTCACACACTTTTGACCCGAGTGCATTATATTAAGTTATAGATCAACAACAGAACAGTGCAGAAAACTGTTCCCTCCCTTGCTCTGTCTACCATGCACAGAATTTTCAAATACCAGCAGCCCACTCCTGATTTATCGAGGTAATTAACTAGAGAAATGGGGCCATCTACTCTGTCTTAAAATCTCCATGTGCATAACTTCAGAAGAAGAAACACTTTACATTTCATCTTTTAAAAAAGGATGCGATACAGCTAAGAAGTTTTCAATTAATGATTTCATGACTCCCACAGTTATGGCCATGCATTCCCCAAGTGGAAGCACATGGTGATCTTCAAGCAATTTCTCTCCTCTCCCCCAAGAGTTTCAGATGTCAGACATTTCACAAATGGTATTACAGAATCAACAGTCAGGACACATTTTGCTCAAAAATCTATTCAAAAATTCCAAAGTACGGTCTCAGCAGTTGAATAAACACAAAAATACCCCAGGTACCTTATTTAGTTCACTTATTTTCAGATAAAACTTGAAGTTGATATAACGAGAGAAGGTAACTAATTCTGTCAGTAAGGCATATATCACAGGAAAACAGCAGCTGAACACTGTACTTAGGTGAATGTTTCAAAAGCTTTAAAACCTGAAAGATGAGCACAGTATTAGTAGGTCTTCTTCCCTTTTGAATTATTATTTATATTTGTTTCCCAGATACTTGTTCTCCATCTTCTCCCTTCAGTGCTACAAGTCTATTGCGCATGTTAAGAAAAACAGTCTTGTAACCAGATTCTCCAGAAACATTCATTTGCTCCTGCTTCATCTTGTTCTGCCACCAGCCTAGATTACCATCGCAGTTTCTCCATCTGAACTGATTTTACTTCTCTCAACAGAAACTGCAGGTGATCTATTTCAGTAGAAAGCACGCTGCAGTCTGCACTTGTCTTTTGCTGTTCGCTAGTTGCAACGAGTCTCTCCCCCCACTCCACCTCCTAGGTATGCTTCTGCATTCTTTCCTCCTCTTCCAAAACTTTTCTGCTAGGTTTTCCATTTCACTTGTACCTTTCGCTCCTCCTCTCACTCTGAGCTCTGCTCTGGCTCTGTCTTTTTCAAGTCATACTTTCTCATAGTTCATATTGGGTAAGTCCTGTCCCTGCCTAAACAAGCTGCAACAATTAGGGAGCAATAAAATTGATTACTTGCAAATTTATATTCCTAGGTCTGGATAGTGATACTTTTCACATTACTGTGCATATGAGCAGCACTGTTCTATAATTCATGCTCCACACTATGTAAGAGCAACCCCACAGACTCTCTAGTCTGAAGTGAGTGGATATGAAAAGCACAGTCTTTTACTAAACATTCCTGGATAGAACAAGCCTTAAACTAAATCTCTCATTACGAGGGAAACTGAAGTATCTTAAAACATTTGTATTATTAAAGAAGTAATAAAAAGTCCCCTAAAATATATTTTCCACAAAACAGCTGCTCCTCAATTTTATTTAGCAGATATCAAAATGAAGAGAGAAAGGACTTAACAAGAGCGATGGTGGTGCCCACTCCTCCTTGGGCAGATTTGCAGAGCAGCCTGCAGCCACCCTCAGCTCATGCAGACATCCTGTGAGCTGCACAGTGGTTCTTGTGTCTCACAGGCAATCTCTGCTCGACCTCCCTCTGGAGTGCTCTCATCTGCTTTTCTCTCTCCTCAGCCTAAAACTCTGCTAAGCCCATAACAGATTTAATATGTATTAATTTAAGGGCTTTAGTGCACTGCCTGAAAACAATGGCTTGATGCTTGGAAAATATATTCCTTTAATTGGTCCATGGCCACCCTTCTTAAATATTTATGTAAACTCTACTGTATTCAAGGGCATAAGAGTTAAACCTAAATGAAGCTTCTGGCCTTTTATTGTGTGAGTTCTCTCAAATGTAATCCCTGTTGGTTCTAAGTAAACTAACTACTTCCAGTTTTAGGTAAATCAAGAATACATTTTCATTCTGCAGTCACAGAAAGTAAAATATTATTAATTGAAGATCATAAGATGGAACAGTAACTGTAGGTCTGAAAATGTTTTAAATCCCTCTGCTGTGAAAGATGGAATAGAAAATATAAATAAAATTCTCAATTTTTTTAATTAAAGTGAGTAAATGTCAACTTGAGGACTATAATCAGAGACATTACAATTGCAAATGAATACTTGTTTCATTTTTTCCCTAAGTCGTTTCCTGCACAAAATAATATTTAGGTTATAAAAGGATCATCTTTCTGAAGAATCCAAGAGTTGCTTGTCCTAGATTTACGAAAATATATTATCCTTTTTTTTTTCAAAACCAGATACCATCCAACTACATAATATCATAAAATAACAGTCATTTAGGTTGGAAAAGACCTTTAAAATCACCAAGTCCAACCACTGCCCTAGCCCAGACACGTCCACCACTAAACCATGTACCTAAGTGTCACTTCAACACATCTTTAAATACCTCCAGGGCCTCAACCACTTCCCTGAGCAGCCTGTTCCAATGCTTGACAACCCTTTTGCTGAAGAATTTTTTCCTTATATTTAATCTAAACCTCCCTTGGTGCAAATTGAGGCCATTTCTGCTTGTCCTACCTCTTGTTACTTGGGAGAAGAGACCAACCTCCATCTGGCTACAACCTCCTTTTAGGTAGTTGTAGAGAGCAATAGGGTCTCCCCTGAGCCTTTTTTTCTTCAGGCTAAACAACACCACCTCCCTCAGACCTTCCTCATAAGACTTGTGCTCCAGGCCCTTCACTGGCTTTGTTGCCCTTCTCCATACACGATCCAGCACCTCAATGTCTTTCTTGAAAACTAAACACAAGAGCCCAAAACTGAACACTAGATTTGAGGTGTGGCCTCACCAGTGCCGACTACACAGGGACGATCCCTTCCCTAGTCCTGCTGGCCACACTATTTTTGATACAAGCCAGGATGCCATTGGCCTTCTTGGCCACCTGGGCACACTGCTGGCTCATGTTCAGCTGACTGTTGACCAGCATCCCCAGGTCCTTTTCCACTGAGCAACTTTCCAGACACTCTGCCCCCAGACTGTAGTGCTGCCTGGGGTTGTTGTGAACCAAGGGCAGGACCCGGCAATTGGCCTTATTGAATCTTACACAATTGGCCTGTCCAGATCCCCTTGCAGAGCCTTCTACTCTGCAACAAACAACACTCTGCCCAACTTGGTGTCATCTGCAAACTGGTTAAGGATGCCCTCAATCCCCTTGTCCCGATAATTTATAAAGACATTAAACAGGACTGGCCCCAATACTGAGCCCTGGGGAACACCACTTGTGATTGGCCAAAAACTGGATTGGACATCATTCAACACCACTCTCTGGGCCTGGCCATCCAGACAGTTTTTTACCCAGCAACAGTGCACCTGTCCAAGCCACGAGCAGCCAATTTCTCCACGAAAATGCTGTGGAAAATGGTGTCAAAGGCTTTCCTGAAGCCCAGGTAGACAATATCCACAGCCTTTCCCTCATCCACTAAGCAGGACCTCTTGTCATAGAAGAAGATCAGGTTGGTCAAGCAGGACCGACCTTTTTTAAACCCATGTTGGCTGGGCCTGATTCTCTGGTTGTTCTGGATGTGCCCCATGATGACACTCAAAATGATCTGCTCCATGGCCTTCCCTGGCACTGAGGTCAGACTGACAGTCCTGTATTTCCCTGGTTTCTCCTTCCAGCCCTTTTTGTAGATGGGCATCACATTTGCTACCCTCCAGTCAACTGGAAGCTCCCCAGTTGGCCAGGACTGCTGGTAAATGACGGGACATGGCTCGGTAAGCCCTTTTGCTAGCTTTCTCAGTGTCCTGAGACATATGTGGGTCTAAGTGGTGCAGCAGGTCACTGACCATTTCCCCATGGATTATTGCGGCTTCATTCTGCTCCCCATCCCTGTCTTCCAGCTCAGGCACCCAGGTACCCCCAGAACAACTGGTCTTGCTATTAGAGACTGGTGTGAAGAAGGCATTAAGTACCTCAGCCTTTTCCTCTTTGTCATTATGTTTCCCCCTGCATCCAAGAAAGGATGGAGATTCTCCTTAGCCCTCCTTTTGTTGCTAATGTATTTATAGAAACATTTTTTATTGTCTTTTATGGCAGTAGACAGATTAAATTCTAGCTGGACTTTGGTCTTTCCAGTTTTCTCCCTGCATAATCTCACGACATCCTTGCAGTCCTCCTGAGTTGCCCGCCCTTTCTTTCAAAGGTGATAAACTCTCCTTTTTCTCCTTAGTTCCAGACAAAGCTCTCTGTTCAGCCAACCCATGATCAAAAAAAAGGGTGACACCAAGCTCGGAACCAGGTATTGATCTGCTGTCTCCTCCTGTTTCTTACCCCATTGTTTCCTGCAAACTGAGGAGAACACTCAACTCGGGTACTTCTGTACCTGACCCCTTAACCAGGGGTCTGAAGATCCTGAGGTCTCTCTTGACTGCCCTCAGACCTCCTGTTGGGACTTCATCACCACCTGAAAAATCAATAATGGATGATAATCTGAAGGCCATACCATGGTAGGAAGGTTTCTTTTCACATCTTTAACCTGGGTCCCAGGAAGCTGCAGAGGTATTCCCTAAGAGGTGTGACCAGTCCGCATGCTGGGCCTTCTGTTCCCTTCAGAAGAGAGTTTCCTGTGACAGTGACCTGTCTTCTTCCTTTATGGAAGTGTTTTTGACAGAGGGAGTAGGCTGACTTAACCTTGACAACACCTCCATGCCACATGAGCCATTGTGCTCACTGTTGTTCAGTTCTACTTACAGAGCCTCACACCTATTATGCCAGGGCACCTCAGGCAGTGGGGCAGTCATAAAGGCAATGTGCCTGCTGCATTGCTCAGGAATTTGTCTCCATTGCTCCCTATTCCTTAAGTCGCTGTGTTCAGACAGGTGGAGAGAGGACAGGGAATCCTCTGTATCTCTTGTACTGTCTACCTGTTGGGCCTGTCTCAGGGAAGGCAGGGTGAGATTCCAGTCTGTCTCTTGCACTCCCTGATACTCCTCAACCTGCTCATCCACTCCCGGAGCTCTGTCATTAAGCAGAGGAGTTCCTGGGCATAGGGGAGCTCAGTGCTGCTGCTGTCTGGTACTGGTGGCAAAGCAGGGCCCACCTTGCAGCCCTACACCTGGGTGGCAGCATGTTCCCCATGGAGCTCTATCTGGGCAGATGGGCAGTCATGGTGAGTGCAGAGCTTGGAGAGGCTATGGCTTTCTGCTGGGTGGACACCACTGCTCCCTCACCAAGCTGCCAGGGCTTCAGTGCCCTTCCTGCTGCCCTTCCTGCACACCCTTCCACACAAACTGCTGCGCCGTACCCTGGGCAGTGGTGCTCCCTCAGGACTTCTTTTAAAGGTGTGGAGAGCTGGACATCTTTTCTCCTGGCTCTGTCTAGGTCCTATCAGCTGCTGTGGCACAACCCACAGGCTCCTGGCAGCTCTCTCAGCTCTCCCAAGGTTCCTCCAGTTTGGGAAACTCCCCTGTGAACCACACTGGAGGACTGTTGTCAATCACACCAGCACCAAAGCCGCTTGCCTTGGTGACTGAGTAATTTCCTATTTTGATTCAAGGATACAGGATAGATCTAAACTCCCTGGTGGAAGTAACAGCAATTTCAATTTTCCATCAAGTCAAAGGCTTGAATTTGAAAATTAGATATTTTATTTAAAAAAATGTTCAATATTTTCCTACCAGTTATTTCAACTGGGCACCATTACAACTGTTTTGGAGCATCACATAATTAAATGCTGAATTCCAAACAGCAGATGAGGCAGCTGTCTCTACATGGGACACAAAATTTATGGAAGTGTCAAAACTTCATGAAATCTTGAAGTTTAAAACATTTTTGGTGGAGAGATAATGAGCTTCACAGGTTCTAATGAAAAGAATGTGGATGCAGACAAAGTGACAAAGATTTAGGACACCTCCTCTGTGTTGTATTACTGTGCAGAAATGGATGCAAACTTGAGACTACAGACAGGTGACTCACCCATTCATCATTCTCCTTGCAGAAATGCCTCCAAGACTGGCTGTACAGCCACTCATATAGTACAGGAGGCTGTGGGTATGGGTGTTTTAGAGTAT
Organism: Pseudopipra pipra; assembly: GCF_036250125.1. Lineage (NCBI taxonomy): Eukaryota > Metazoa > Chordata > Aves > Passeriformes > Pipridae > Pseudopipra > Pseudopipra pipra. The sequence continues at coordinate 35,884,768 of NC_087549.1, read as the reverse complement.
ACTCAAGGGTGGACTCTCAAATGTCTTGCTATTTGACCTAGCAGCTAGCCCATTTGCACCCCAAGTTGTGTCATATGACTGATGCTGAATAGACAAAACAGTCCAGATTTCCTCCTAGGAAGGACCTTAATATTGCTTGCCAGAAGACAGTTGGATCTGTAGGAAGTCTGAAAATCCTCTAGCTCAGGTTGTCAGTAAAGTTGATATGAGATGCTGGGTTTTGTGGATGCCCTGGGCACCAGACCCTGCTGGGATAAGACCCCTTTGACAGATCATAGATGCAGCATGCAATCTTACTTCCATCTGTATGCCTGAATCCCAAAGCATGTACTTCCCACTGCCCCAGTGTTTGAATATTTGTAATTTTATCAGATTCTGCAATTTCTATTAGTTCCGACTGAAAGTCATTGTGTCTTAAAAGTACAATGTAAATACTTCCTTTATACCAAAGGGTAGATATCAACAGCATCATAAACTGCTGGAAAAATTTGCAAAATATGGACTCACTGAAGTCAATACTAAACTGAATATTCATACTGATTGCGAAAAGTTTCAAACAGTGTGCTGCACCAAGAAGTCAGAAACGGGGTGTGTCCTGAATTTCATAATAAAATCTACATGCTGTTCCATTGTTCACAAACAATTGGTGACATCAGAGGGGTGATGAGGAGTGCATCAAAGGCATGGCCAAAGGGTGCATTAGCCAGGCTGAGTTTTGTTTCGAGGGTAGGAAGGAATCCTGCGTAACAACTTTTCCTAGCTATAGCTCTACTTTGGTTATAAACTTGAGTTCTCCATCACCAATAATTGTTCCATATATACGCAGTATCATGTACCTTTGCTATTTTTCAATTATGAAAAAAAAAGAAAATGAAAATTAGAAATGAAAGGTTATCAGTAAAAATTTTTAACATTTCAATTCCAAGTATTTGCACCATTCTGATCCAATGTAGCCTTCTGTTAATGATACATCTGTCATTTTACTGACACCCCTAAGCAGCTTTATTCTCTTTTCTAATTAAGAGACAAAGCTGATTATGTCAATCTATGAACTGACATCTGAGTGCTTTTGTTATAATGTAAGAAGCAATGAATATGACTATTGTTATGCTAAAACAAAAAACTTGGGAATTTTTACTGGAAAACCCAAGATACCATAATATATAATGGCTAAATTAGAATAGGTTCTTCCTATTCATGCAGATGCACATGTGATTGTATTATATAATTAAATGAAGATAATGTGTGAAAAATTAATCCCCAATAATAGAAAACATAAAGCAACAATGATACATAATATACCTGATTAAAATATGTGAGAAGAAATCATCAGATCATAAAATATCTCAAATAAATAAATGACAGACTAAGCCATCAATCCTCCAGGAAAAATTAAGTTATTAAATAATCCAAAATACTTGCATGTCAGACATGATTTCATCTCCATCCTACTGCTAAATCAGACATACCTACTCAGAGGGCTCTTCTATGCAAAGGAATATATCTGGAAGTATTGTTCAGTGTGGCCTTACACATGAATTGGAAGTACAGAGCATATCCAGTTTGCACCACTTCCTCCAAGTACCAAAAATTCTGCTCTCTTTTGTGAACCAAAACTAGCTTCAATGACTGCTTGACCTGGTGAACTGACAGGTATATTTAAGATAATACTGTGGATGGGATGAAATGCTCACCATTGCAGGAAGGTCTTTGTGTTTGGATTGTCACAGGTAAGACTCTGGAACAATCTCCCAAACACCAGCACGAATTGCTGCACTCTGTCCTACCTAAAAAGGCCAGGGAGAAGACAGCAGCAGGGAAATCGCACAGAATCAGATCATCTTCAATATTTTGGGATGTTAGCAGTTTTCAGACTCGAAGATAACACAAAACAGTTTTTCTCCCGGTTGTGATTAAAGGCAACAGACAGAGGTTATGTGTCTCTTCTGGCAGCACTAGATCTTCAGGACCACTGCTGGTGCTGAGCTCCTGGCAGGAAAGAACTGAATCCTTTCCAAGGAACTCTACTGATTCTGTGTATGAGGTTGCTGCTGATGGTACTGGGTGTCCTCAGGACAGAGCTTAAAGTACTGCAGTCTGACACAGCTCTCCTGGCATCAACTGCGCTAAATGAATTTACACCCTGAAGATCTAGTCTTCAGCTGCTGACTGTGTCAAACAGTGTTGACATAAATCCAACTAACACACACATATTTCTTTTTTCCTTTAAAAATTTCTGTTCTAAATTATCAGAAAACCCAAGACATTATAAGCTACAGTGTCAACGGCATTAAATTTAATTATAGCATCTGTGCTCGCTCACATGCACACGGCACCCGTGGTTACAAACTACCACTCCTCTACCGTTTGCTTGTCAAGGGATCATATCCTTTTGTCTCAGATAACTACAGGCAGTGAATGGAATGTCCATGACCTTCTACTTCTGCCTTCACAGAGGTTTGGTCAGTGGGGAAGGTACCTCCTCACACTTTCATTAAAATAAATCTGGAAGTACAAACTATAACCTTTCTATTGTATATGTGCAGGTTGAGCACATGTCTCTGCATAACTTGTGCAAGATAGGAGATGTCTACTACTTCCAAGACCGATGGTCTTGCTCAGTACCTCAAAACATCACTCTCCTTCTCTTGTACATCATGAAATACCCAGTTTACTGAAAATGAAAATTTGTGAATGCTTTTAAGGAATTATTAAAAGGGATAATATTTTGCCTCTGCTGCAGGATCTCCTCTCACAGCCTACTCAATAACCTATTGTTACTAATCAGTTCATTAACAATCCAATTCTGACTACCCACTAGTAAGGTTGGTCTATTCACTGTTTAGTGAGAGAAAGGGAAGGTTTCAGAATGTATGCCCTTTGGCTTGAAAAGCATCATGATCTTCTTCTAAGCCACAAAAATTTTGTTCACACTGAAGTAGCAAGATTGGGATATTACAGAAGAGTTTGGAAACAAATTACACTCTTAACTGCACCTTCCATCACCACCTGGGAGGTGACCTACAACAGCATCAAAGCATCCAAATTCAAAATGCAAATGTTTGGAGTTAGGATAACTGGTTGCTAATATTAGTTGTTAATATTATTTAGAATTTTCCTCTCAAAAGAAAAAAAAAATCAAATCCCAGTCTCATGTTTTTCTCCCAAACTGGGCTATGTTTTTAGTTTATAAGAGTAGGTAAATAAAAACCAAATTAAAATAAATAGCTAGACTCAATGGTATAAATCTACACAGCAGTATTCATTAAGATATTGGTATTGCTAGGTCAAATGATACTGGTAGGGATAATACCTCATTAACACTGGTACACAACAAAATGACCTCAGTGGTCACAGAATACGAACACCCACCAGTCTGTAGGAGCTACAAACCAGTCATGATCAGATGAGATTCCCAGAGAAAAGGGACTCTACATAATCTGAAGAACTCTCAAAAAATGACTTTGAAAATCAGATTAACAAAACCAAATCCTACCACTGCACCTGGCCATGGTCCAGTCACAGAATTTTTCTTGCCTGGGATCAGTTCTGACCACAGCCAGCCACTGGACGTCTGCCAGCTACAGTAGAAGCAGGGGTCTTCCAGCAGAACAGGCATCACAGCTATTTCTGTGCTTTCCTTTCTCTTTTTCTCCCCCAATTCCCCCTCATCCCCCCACCCCCAACGGCTCCTCTGGACAGGCTAGAGGACATGGCCAAAGGAAGAGAAGTGCAGCCAAGACTTTACTATGCCCCAGCAACCCTTCTCTGCTGTTGCAGGGTCACTGGCAGCCAGAATGATTTAGAGCAGCCTTCAGGCTATTCTAACTTACAGTGAGGGACTTGACTGACTCATTGCTGCTCCAGGACTGTGGGAACATAAAGCTACCTTAAAGCCATTTCAGTCATCCCTGCTTCTGAGCTGTGCTATTTTATCTCTGTCTTTGACTGAAAAAAACCTGAAAGCATGGGTTGTTTACACATCTTGCAGCTGCAGCAAGTGGTGGTTTCCTTTTCCTTTCTTGTGCCTTCTTTTTTTTGTGTGCGTGTGTCTGTTTTGGCTTTATAGATAGCTCTGGTAGTGTTCATAGCCCTGTGCTCCATCTGAGATGGTGATTTATGGCAGTCTCTGCTCTATTGATTGGTCTTCCAAAGCTGAGGCTCCCGTCAGCTGCGAGGCTGTGAGAAGGCATGCTGTGCTGGAGTTTGCTGTCTGCAACCAGGACAAGCAACATTCTTGTGGTTCCCATGCATGCCATGCCCATCAAGAATCATTTTGTAATTTAGCATCTTAATTCTTAAGGAATCAAATGCTAGTAACAGGCTAAACTGAAGAGAGATCAACTATTTCCTTTCATTGCTTATCAGCTTTGCTTACATTTTAACTCTGATGAGACTTTGGATTAAATTTCTGCATCAATAATCTATTTTCTAATGCACAGAAAATATCAAACTACATTTATTCTACTAATTCCTGTAGCATTCATGCACTTATATATACCTTCTATATCATCTTCCTTTTTAGACTTGCCATTGCATATTTTTCACACCCTTTTTGTCCTTTTCTTCTATAATACCTTTATTAAATACAATCCTTTTATTAAAAAGTACTTCCATTTTTTAATATTATTGCTTCTTCTCTATCACTATCTAGATTTTACATTCCATTAAGCAGACAGTTTTAATTTGACTTTTCTCTGACTGTTCTATCATTAGATTTTTTCTTGTCTTAACCCTCTCACTTTATTTTTCTCTTCTGTAATTTTCTTTTACCCTGCCTAATGGACGCATGTTTCTTTTGTAATTTGCTTTTACTCCCTGTTACTCTCCTTGTGATTTCTCTTTGTTGCTCAGTGCTGACAAGAGTTCTTCCCCATCCCCTGTGAGTGACAGTGACAGCATTTGAATGGTAGCTGGAAGATTTAGGGATAATAAGTATCTGTCTGAAAAGAACTTATTTGATTTTATTTTTATTTTGACTGTAAAATCAGACCTCTCGAATCCTAGAGCACCAGGGGGCATTGTTTCATTTAGAAAATAAAAATTGACATGATAGCTATTAACTTCCCAACAAGTCCATTGCAATACCAACCAGAGCCAAAGGAAAAAAAAAAAATCAAAATAGAGTTATTAAGTCAAATGCAGCAACCAAGGAGAGTTACAGGTAAAATGTTTTAAAGCTTAAAAATGAGTATTATTCTGGAAAGCTGCTCCACAATGAATCAGAAGTGTTGTACTCCTGACCTCCATCCCTGTATGCCTCAATGTTCTACTATAGCACTGAGGAGGAAATAAGGGATCAGAAGTTACAATAACAGCTCCTGAGCAGAAATATGAATTTAATCAACAGTGGAAAATATTGACTGAAGTATCTAGAAGGAACAGTGACAGCCGAGGGAAATTACACATCAACGTAAAGAAACTGCCTGAACTGCCATTAAAATGAGTGGAAACGCAAGGCAGCAGGAGAAAGTGGAATGTCCCCCAGGATTGGGCCCAGTGACTACATTTCAATGAAATAATTAATAGGCTGCATTTCATAACGAAATGCAGGGTAATAACAAACATAAGTGCAGCTTCACAGCTGGCTAAACTCACAATAGCAACGGGCAACTCTATTACCACTACTGAAACAATCCTGTTTGCCAAAGAAAAAGAGAAAAACAAGGCAGCAAAACTCTCTACAATTATGAGGGAAATCATCTATGTAACAACTTAACTAATGCCCAGAAGCTGAATGACTCACAGCATTAAGAAAATTAGAAAGGGTGCTCAGTAGTATTATATAATTCAGGACACGCACATTAGAATATCATGGTCTTAACACGCCACCAACAAAATTAAGCACTATGCAGTACAGGGCTTCAAACTCTGCAGATCACAAGCAAATGCTTAATTCAAACCACACTGCAGAATTAAGTGTGCAGCTATTTACAGACTACAGATCTACATGTTCAAAGACGGATTTTTGTTGGGTTTTTTTGTTTGGCATTTGTTTGTGGGTTTTGTTTTGGTTTTTTGTTTGTTTTAGTTTTATTTTCATGTGATTTGATGCTTGTGTAGCAGGAAGAGTTCGTGCTAAATGTTTTTGTAAGGAAAATGAAATTAAATGCAGCTACCTCTGAATGCCTGCTGCAGGTGACAACCTCCTGATCAAACTGATGGACAGCACTGTCTGAAACATGCACTCTGCTAACACTGCCATGTCTTGCTACAGTTCTGCTAGCTCAAGTCATCTTGACTCAAGCCTAAGGCCAGGCCATACACAGACTAGAAAAAGAAACTAAGAACAAGCTTGATGTCATTTACCGAATCCATGAATCTGGGATGGTTTCCAAATAAGGCTAAAAAATTACCCCTTTTTGTTAGTTTGGGCCCCATTTCAACAAGAAGAATCACAAGTTCCCTTGACCAATACCTGCTGAAACCCACAGGAGTTCCTGCAATTGCAGATATCTCCTAGGTAGAGGCAGAGCCCAAGACATACTGTGCATGCCCCAAGATGAAGTCAGCTGGAATACAGCAGAAATTACATATCAAGCTCAAAACTCATACAGCAAAATTCTTACAAAGCAATTATTTCATAAATCTTCACTTCTTTATGTTGTCTTCAGCTTCTGAGCCTCTGCTGCTCTGCATCCCAACAACAGGGCACTGCCTGGCACATCATACTCCTCCTTTGAACACCATATTGATTATCCATAGAAAAGAGAATCACACAGCAGACACTTCATGGTTTGCTTAGAGACTTCCTAAGATTAGAGAAATACATGTCTCTGTATATATACGTACAAATAAATCAACACCAACACATCAAACACAAAAACTTCCTTTTATCCCTCTATATTTCATGATTTCATTTCACTTCAAGTTTTTTCTACTACTTGCAATAGATACATTAAGTTTCTTCATTTTTACTTATAAAGCTCATATTGACTTCTCTCCTTTATAATGAATAAACAACAAAGCATACATTCATAGTACAAATAACACATTATTACACACACCTATACAGAGCTAATTCAATTCTTGCCATTTTCCTTACTATTAGTGCTTTATTTTACCTACTTGTGCATTATCATTTTACGGCTACAACTCATATGACTTTAAATGCTCGTTTTCTTGTTATATTATAAGCAACCTGTTGAAGTCTAATTGAAAACCAGATAAGTAATTTAATCTTGAGCTTCTACTGCCATCTGTAATATTAGGAAAATATTGTAGGTAAATTATAACCATATACCCAATTGGTTAAGAGTTTACAGTCCTTCAAGAAAATGCTCAGCACACCAGTTTGCAGTAACTGTGTATTATTTTCCATATCTACTATTAACAATATAGTTTATTTATTTTAAAATAAGTGTTTATGTTTACTATTTCTTTCATTAAGATTTGTTTTGGAAATAATATGGCTAAGTTTGAAGTATAATGCTTACAATTAACTAAAATCCATGTTCAATGAATGCTTACTTGTGGAACTAGTGTATTTAAAACAGGTTAAAACTCAAAAGCAGGTGGACACAATCATTAACCCATCATGTAGCTAAAAATCCACCTATGGAATTCAGGAGCATTGATAAATTTTATATGCAGAACCTATGAATACATTTAAGGTAAGTCTTAAAATCTGTATCTGAAACATCCTTTTGGAATATCTAGAGAAAGACCGTCTGTGAATAGATCTGCATTTTCAAGAACTGCTCTGAAATCTCAACCTAGGCAAGTCTGTAGGGCTGCAACTATGTTACATCTGCCATTTCCTAGACTGCAATGACAAAGAGAATGTTATTGTTCATTTCAATTTAACATGTGGATAATACTGTCCCTAGGCACCAACTTTCTACCAAGGAGGTTAGATTACTGTAATATCCACGTAATTAATTGCATTATCAATTTTCTTACTTTTTAAACATTTGCTTTTGGTTAGAGAAGATTATTGCGCTGCTTCTAAAAATGTCTTTACAATTAATTATCTTTCACTGCAGCAAGCAACTAGGAAATGGATATTAATCATATAAGACTTTCTCAAATTGCTGGGGTTATCTCACTTTTAATTACAGGTGGCATAAACAGTTATGAGTCTCATTGTTTGTGCAAGAAATGTAGTAAAATACTTATAGCCTCTGTAATATGCTTTTTTGTACTGCACTCAGTCCATTTTTTTTTACATAAAATATTCCAGTCTGCCTTGGAAAGGCTCTTCAGCCTTTAATATCATCTATGGGAAGCTTCATCACAGAAAACAAACATCAGCCATCAGTTCAAATCTGCCTTGCAGCCAGTGAGTCAGGCATGTCTTCCTAGGGGCTTTAAACCAGTTGTGCTCCCAGACAACATAGAACAATGCCAGCAACTCATTTTGAAGACATAACTGACACATTAAAGACCCACAATTCTTAATTAGAAGCACTTCTTGACTCAAAAATGGAGCTGATAATCCCACTAAAATGACTGTTTTCTAAGTGCCAGAACATTCTCAGTCCACCAGAGACAAGCTTATTGGTTGTGATGGCTCTATGCAACACCCTGTGCTCACCTAGTAGATCCCACCTCTATTGTGTGAGAGCACAGCAGACACATTCCCAACCAGCCAGCTGGGCTCAGCTGTCTGAGATAAGTTCCTGGAGAGGGAAGAAGGTAAGAGAAGTGGGAAAACAGGATCAAGAACAAAACAAAGGGGAACATCAAGCTGAAGAAGGAAATAATAGCTTTCAAAGTCACACAAAGACCTAGGAAAACAGAAAACGAGAAATAAAAATGCCGAACTCTGGGGACAAGGCAGCAGTGTCTTAACCAAGTTGGTCCAGACCTCATAGTTTTTAAAGGACTGTCCTTTAACTAGAGCCTGGCAGGGTGTCTGTGGAAACTACTGTAGAAACTAGAAGTTCAAAATGATAACCACCCAGTGAAATCCACTGGTGGAAAGTCTAAAATTATAAAAATACTGCTCATAGGGCAGACAACCTCTCAGTCTCTGATTCACAGAAACTGCAAGATGCAAAAGGCATGTTTCTGTGCATATTTCTCCTGCCACGGACTCCCTGGCACACATCTGCTTCTGGCCTTAGAGTCAACAGGAAATCCAGCTAGGGGATTTGTTAGTCTCATATTGACCATTCTTACCTTTAAACCTAAAATGACAAACACAAAATGTTAATAAAACATGTTTCTGACTCGGAGAGTGGAGGAAAAAAGCCAGAAGCAGACACAAGAAAATACACAGTCTTCATTCATGTGTACTTCTAGACCAAAAGCTTGCTCATTCTGTATTAATACATCCTAAAGGTTTACCTGTGAAAGAAAAAACTACATAAAAAATTACAAGCCAATATAAGCTTTTTAGCAACTAGTGAAACAGCTCTCATCTTTCAGCTGTAGTGCTGAAAACTGTACTGCTTTCATGTGTACGCTCACTGCACTGCTCACAGTGCTATTATTCATATAAACTCATTCCTAGCTTTTTACTTTATCCATTCAAGTTTTGCCTGAAGTTTTAACCATATTAAGCCTTACATAAGAAATAGGATTTACCTGATTCTTCCCTTTCTTTCAGGTTCTTGTATTCCTGGAGAGCTTCTGTACAACTATTTACTTGTTCATATTAAAACTAAGCAATTGTGGGTTATGTAAAGACTCTTACTTCTAGCTAATATCATCTTTCAGTCCAATTACCACTAACATGTAGCCTTCCTGCTGCTCAAAACTGTACCACCTCCAATAACAACTCTCCACAATTCACCTCAGAGGGTACAGCAGGGTTTCTCCTGTGCAAATCTGCATTATTTTTCTCAGAAAGTGCCTGATGTTAGCATAGGACTAACCATCTGATTCTTGCAGGTGATACCATCTGCAGCTGCTCTACAAAAAGTTTGTGAGGCAAAATTCCCACTGAATAGTCTTTGCTTTCTTATGTCATCTCCTTCAGGTAACATATTTCCTGAGCCATATACTATCTGTAAGCGAATGGAAGTGTCTAAGACTTGTTTTCACTAATTCAGCTCTACAACAATGAAATTGTATTAGAGCAGACAAGGAGAATAGGTAAAATATTGCTACACAGGAAAGGAGAGCTAAAGGAGGAAGGATGCTGGGGATTGAGCAACGTACAGTTAAAAGCAGTAAGGCACATGAAAAGGCCCATGCTTTCATAAAGTCACAGAATCATAGAATCAACCAGGTTGGAAAAGACCTCTGAGATCATCAAGTCCCACCCTTGATCCAACACCACTGTGGTTACTAGACCATGGCACTAAGTGCCACATCCAGTCTCATCTTAAAAACCTCCAGGGATGGTGAATCCACCACCTCCCTCTCTCTGTAAAAAATTTCTTCCTAATATCTAACCTAAACCTCCCCTGACCGAATCTAAGACCATGCCTTCTTGTCCTACTGATAGTTGTCTGGGAAAAGAGATCAAAGCCCACCTGGCTACAACCTTCTTTCAGGGAGTTGTAGAGAGTGATGAGGTCTCACCTGAGCCTCCTGTTCTCCATGCTAAACAACCCCAGCTCCCTCAGCCTCTCCTCACAGGATTTGAAAGATTACCCAGAAAAAGAAACTCCAAAGAAAGCATCATGACATGCAGTAAGAGACAGGAGAAGTCAGAAGATGTAGGATTGTGCAACTGACCCATGTCACAAGATTGCTCTAATAGAAAGGAAGATCCTATGCAGAATTACTCTGAAATAATCTATTCTAAACAGTTCATACGCTATTAAATGTGCTAGCTGGAATTTAAATTCAAAGCCTACATCTCTTTCACAGTTACTATGGAAGCGCCTACCCTCTGTATATTTCAGATCTACAGTCTTAGAGTTGGCCTTCTTTGCAAATTAGATTATAACAAAATGTTGTCACTTCTTGCAGAAAATATCTCTGAAGAACGACCTTTCCCTTCTTTCATACAACTAGAAATCTCATCAACTGGCCATGTCATCTTGCTCCTCAAAGATGCTGGACATCGTTTAGAATGGATTAAGTTCTACCTTCTTCATTCTGAGCACCTCTGAGGTGGCGTGTTCTGGTGGGGAAGGAGCCCGTACCTGCCTTTTGGCTTTCTTCTCTTCCCTGTGTTGGGTTCAAACTTAGCTTCTCCACTAAGACTCCAATTGACAGGAGACTGCTACATGCACCCAATGCCCAGGATGGTTGCACCTGAGAGAACAGTGGGAATGTAGCCCCCTCACTTGGGCCACTTGAAATATGCATTCCTGTATAATTTCATGAAACTAGACAGCACCCAACTAAGATGTGTGTGCTCCTGATTTCTACATATGATTATTTTCTCACACTTGACTGATTATGATAAAAAATTTAGCTACCTATTGGCTGTCAATAGTCAAGGTGAAATGAGATTGTGGTTCATTTCCATTTAACAGATGGATATATATATATCCATAAAACCACCATTACAGAACCGAGGTACATCTACCCATGGTAGATGTACAGGACTAAGGCCTTTATGTGCACATTTAATAAGGCTCTCATGTAGAGACCTCTCTCTGATGAAGATGAATAGGTCTGAATAACTGATACCATGCCGTAACAATTTCCTGGAGTAATAAAGGACCCTAGGGCTGTCTGCATTGTTTGCCACAAACTCTGGAGGTGCATAAACAAAAATTAATTCCACATACATGTAGTTTTATGCATATTACAGTTGTCTGTAATATGACTCAGGGACAGTCTGTCCCTGAGTTACATATCAAACAAAGTATCTTTGCTGAGGATAGGACCATAAGACCCCATAAGATTCCATAAGTCACCTAAGATCTTTTCCATTATGGTACAAACTAGACTTCAGTAATGTTTATGAATATGATCATTCTAATATTGTCAAACACTACCACATGTTTTTTTTTAAATAAAAAGATCAGAATAAAGAATGCTTATTTATTATTTATAAAGCAAGAAGTTCCACATTGTTTGGCAATGGTAGATCTAAAAGTTAACTCAAAGTTAGTAAAAGGAAAGGGAAGCAGTGATATTTCCATTTTCCCCATGATTGTTTATAAGAGAAATATCTACAGACATAAGAGATAAATAAACCTTTATGAAAAGGTAGCTCTTTGTCGGAGTACAGAGGACAGACATGGTAGAGGGAGTTAGATAACACGTTACTCAAAATAGATCAGAGCTAAATATGCCGGCTCTGCTCACTTTCCAAACTTTTTTTTTTTTTTAATGCTGACCAAGCTTAGCTGGGCAAGACCTGCTTAGTGTAGTCATTTTCACATTCCCACTGAACATATCAGCTCTGACAATATTTTTTTTAAATCTCAACAGTGAAGAGTAATATATAATACTCTCTAACTCAGTCAAGAAAAAAAACCCAACTAAACTTAAGAAACTAAAAGCTCAGATACAGTATTATATGAAATTGAACCAAATTTTACAATGGTCTGATCTTCCTGATATTTTTATCTTAACACATCAAGGGTGATAGAAGCTTCTTTTTGCTGTCAAAGTGATCAAAGAGAGGTTGAGAAAGAATCTATAAACAGATGCTGCCCAGTGACAAACCTTAAAGAACAAGACTGTGGGGCCAGATGTTTGAGTGACCTTCGGACTACAGAACATGTTGGCATGGTGTTGATTTAGATAGCTGTTGGCAGGGGCTTTCGATCCAGCAGCTGAAAAAAAAAAATCTAAATTATGGAAATATTTTTTCTCATCTTTCCCCTAACTACAAAAACTGAAACTACTGGTCAGTGGGGCTGATGGCTGTCAAAGAAGTTGAATTCACCACACAACCCTGCCAGTAGGTATCACATCAAAAAGGAGTTAGCTGAATGAACAAGAACATCTTCAGGCTGTGCCATTTTGCATCCCCCTCAACTTTCAACAGCTGTTTCTTGAGTGAATACAGATGCAGAATAATTATATGAATGTTTTACATTTTCAATATACTACATAATATAAATATGAAATCTATGATTACCTATGGGTAATACAGCCCAGACCACTATCAAGAAAGGATTTGGGAAGGGAATAGGAAATAGAATAATTAAGGAATAATGGTGATTTTCCTAAATTATGTTCTTCATACATGCTATATTTGTAGACTTAAAATGACATTACAAAAAAAACCCAAACACACCAACAAACCACAATAATGAAAGCGGAGATAACTGGTCACATACATATTGTTTATGTCAAATACTAGAAGACCCTGGAAATTAATATTACATGAAACTTTAATTGTGCTGCATTTTTCTGGATATGTCTCAGCAAGCCCTTTCATTTTTTAATCAGATCGGAGAAATTAGTCATATATTAGGAAATACAAAAAGAAAAGGAAAAGTTATCAATCCAAAATTCCAGCAGATACCCAACTCTGAGCCACTGCACGCTACTAGAATAAATGGAGAAAGCAGAAAAAGTCTTGCTTTGTAACATTAAATGTGATTGAAGACTGTACAGTTCTTCTTACGCTTTTAGACGTTTTGTCACTTTACCTGGAGAAATATACACTGCTTATTCTGAATTGCTGCTGATGTCCAGCACTTGTCAAAACCGCTATCTGTCAAGCACTTCACAAAGTGTTGCAAAATGACAGATCAGGATGTCTGAATAGATGGAGCCCCAGGAAAAACAGAACAGATAGAAAATTCATGACTCTAAACTACATCAAAGCGACTTCTGTCAACATCATGTCAAAAGAAGGAAAAAAAGAACTGTTCATTTTAGAGGGTTTTTTTCATTATATAAACACTTTTTTCACGTATGAGCTAAGTGTAAGGAAAAATTAACTTGGTATACAGTATGATCATTTGAATGTGCCAAAAATACTCTTTAAATAATCCAGGAATAAGGAAACTTCTAACAGTAGATACTGTCTGGCAGTTAAAACCAATGACATCCAAAAGAAATGCATGAAGAATCTATCAGCTTAAAATAGGACAAACCATCTGGCTCCAAAGAAATAAAAGTATTCTGTTGTGCGTGTTTGTTGGGTTCACAGAATCCTACAACTGGATTAATTTTGTATTTCCTCTCCAATCAGTTTTGATCATCTCTACTTAGTCTGTCAATTGCACAACCCTAATTCAATGTTATATTGCAGGCAGTAGATTTAGTAATATCAAGACAATACTTTAATTTAAAAAAAGAAGCATCCCCAGCATAATCGGACCTTCCATTACAGATAAAATCTTTTAAATAGTTCCTCAAATGTTCCAGAAAGTAAGCAGGTTATGATAAATGACAATATACATTCAAATTATACATAATCAAATTTTGAGAAAGAATCACACAGTCAGAACACTACAACTAGTGCAGATCTAGAAATACTTTCTGTCTCACATACCTTTCACCATAGGCCCTTGCCAGCAGTACTAAATTTAAAGAAGTTTACTAACACTGTGTCGACTTAAGAAATAAAGAGGATAAATGACCCTGTACAATGGGTTCAGTGGCTTTTAGAGCATTGGGAAATACGAAGCACACACACTCATGAACTTGGAAAAGGGCAAGTGGCGCTTCCTGTATAATCAAGTAGGCATTAGCAAAGTACAGCATTTGCAGAAGGTTGGAACTCCACATTGTCCGCATTTACTGTCTCTGGTGTCATCTTTGCTTGCCAGTCTGTGGCATGAGGAACTGTATGGAATGGGTTGGGTTGCAAGGGACCTTTCAAAGGCTTTCTGGTCCAACCCCCCACCCTGGGCATGGACATCACTCTTCCACCGACTTTTTCAAAGGGCCTATGAAGCTGATGCTGGCTCTGACAGGGGCAACAGCTGGTGCAGAAACTGGCACTTGCTCAGTGGTGCAAACATGCTCACATTTTCCTTGCAGAAGCTGCCCATTAATGGCTGACCAGCAAAGTTTTGCTAGCTTCAAAACATTTGCAAGATATAAAAGAGCATGAAAAGGAATAGCACCTTCTGATTCAGAAAGGTGCTTTAGGATATCCTGTTGAATGTGTACACGTCTGGGAATTGCAATTTATTAATACTGGAGTGCAGTCGAAGGCACGTCTGCTTCTTACTGTACACAGAACTCAATATATCTTGCTTCCTACTTACAAAAAGATGTTTATTACCTGTAACTGTACAGAGGTGTGTGCTTCACAGCAGCAGTGACTGGTAATAAGCCTCCTTTTCTCATTTACATTGATAGCAAGCATTAGTGAAGATATATGCATTTCATTTCATGGTTCAGAAAGAACAAAGTATATGTATATGTGATAGCAGTGGGTGGTTAATGAAATGGTCTGACAAACATAAGCTAATACATAATCATACCAGAATGTGGACTGGAACACCTGTTCCTGCTTCACAGGCTTACAATTCTTAAAGAAAAGTTACTATTCTCAAGAAGTGAAATCACTACTATTTAGACATCAATATGCTCCAAGGAAATTTTAGTCATTTTTTGCAAACACTAAAGGGGGGGATTTTAATGATATCAAATCTCTTTTGCTTGTGTCCTAAGAGTAATGAAAACTTCACACATGCATGAAGCTCCAGTAATTATTTTAAACTGCCTTCTGTTGTCCCCCTGAGGAACACGGTGGTATTTGTTTGATGCAGTTTAATTAGTGTCAGGGTAATTAATGCTATGCTATCTACATGAGATCAAACCCCTTTCTTTGTAACACTCTGGTAACTAAGAACTAAGAAAAGGAAGTGGTTTGAAAACGTGGAAGCTTGGCAGGCTAGATTCAGAAACAAACCGAATTGCTCAAATCTGCATTTATGCACTCGAAATATTAAACATGTCCAGCCAAGTTGGAACCTACAAGTGTGAGACTGAGATCATAATGCATTAGAACGGCGCCGTAAGACAGGAGACCCACTGCCTCCCATGTAAGTGAAATGCTTTTTCTATGGATGTAATCAAATTAAGTGAAACATTCATGGACACCATGCACCTTGTAAGGAGTTTAAATCCTTTAATAATGAAATTATATACTTTTGCACAACCAGATCACCATAGTTATTTATAAGCAGCATGTGGTGCTACCATGTGCTGATATATTTTTCTAAATAAAAGCATCATTTGAGTTTAATGAATGAATGTGATTCTGCTTTAATGCCTGAATAAAATTTGCATTTAATTGAATGTTCAGTCTCCACTTCAAAATAGTGCCCTCTACAAATAAGGACCAAGGAGGTACCAGAGTGCAGAAGTTGGGAACATACAGAAGTTCCAGACACACTCACTGCACACACTACATAAATCCTTTCTAACTATTTCTTTGGTAATAAGGAACTGCAGTATAAATCTCACAACACACAAACTCAGGGTGATTACAGGCTTAAGGAAATAGCTCCAGTTATCTTGACTGGATAAATTATTATATCCTAGAGGTTATTCTGTTTTCTAATAAAGCTTCAGCAGCAAACAGGAAGGAAGGAAGGAAGGAAGGAAGGAAGGAAAGGAGAGAAAGAAAGAGGGAAAAAGGAGAAAAAAAGAAAAAAAAAGAGAAAGAGAAAAAAAGGAGAAAAAGAGAAAGCTTCTGATTTTTTTCTTTGTCATCAAAGAAATTCTGGGCTTGCCATAATGCCTTTGACACTATTAATTTGAAGAATAGGAAAAAAAATAATTTTAGAGTCACACACATAGTCTGTAAAGCATATTTTATGCAATAATACAGTTTCTGTGAGGCTTCTTACAGAAAAGGAAACCCTGATTTGAAGGCAAAGTGGCTTGGTCTACTGCATGCATGTCCTGAGGGTGCAAACAATAAGAGCCCTGCTCAGAACTGGCAAATATTCTACCAAAAAGCACAAGCAGTAGCCCTACAGCAGTCTGCAGATTGTGTTGGTATCCATTACCATTAAATTCATGTTTATCTTTATCACAAGAGATTTCACCAGCTTATGCTGGTGGCACAGCAGGGTCTGAGGGTCTCTGCAAAATGCTAGTTTTTTAGGTCATCCATGACCAAATACCCCTGTGGATCAGCTGACCAGTAAAATATGCTCCTTCTTCTTTCCAGTCTTGCTTCCTGCAACTTGGTTGTTTATCAATTAAAGCGATAAATACAAACGACTTTAATAAGGCAGGCGATGTAGTAAAGCAACCTGACGAAAGCTTGCCATAAGAATCACCCGCAAAGTTCAACAACTGTGAAAGAACTATTAAAAAGGACACACAAACAAGTGACCTTGACTGACAAGCGCACTTCATCCCTGCAATAAACAGCGGCGGGACTGATAAGTGTTCATTGGCGCAGAGAGTAATTACCTATCTGTCAGCGTTGCTGGTGTGTGCGAAATAGTATAAATGAAACATACATAATGTACAGCAATAATATCGGGCATGCAGAACCTAATGCATTATCATCATTCTCAGGGCTCAGGTTTATGTGGCTGCCACCACTGAGTAAATGCCTTCTAGCCATGATAATTTCATTCTAATCTCTGTTCCATATTATAATTTTCATAGCTAAAAGATACTGAGGAGCAATACGTTTCAATCAAGGGCTAAATAGAACACAACCTGTAACTGGGTATTTTATACACCTATATATATTTTTTTCTTTCAAAAAAAAATTTAGTCAATTTATGAATAGACTGAAATAAGCTGTAAATTTATGGATGACAAACTCTGTCTGTAGCAATGTCACAATGTCTGGAGACAGGCTTTACATATCTTCTACAAGGGATGCCAGCTTTGTCTATCATATCTCACAAAAGAATTCAACCCTCTGGAAGAATAAAGGTTTCTGTATCCCTTCCTAGCACGTTATCAAACAAGGCTAACTTCTAAATGAATAAAAGAAGGGCCCTATTGAGTTAAAAAATAATAATAAAAAGAGCTGTTAAACAATGTATGTAATTATTTTAAATGCTGTTTAAAATTTTATCTTATAACGTCCACAGCTAGACCACCACTGCAGTGAACAAAACTGCCTGCTTCCTCACGAATATATATTTTATAATAAAGCCTTTGTATATTTTGAAATTATTTTGAGGATCCTTACGAAGAGAAAGGACAGTGATTTAAAGATATGCTCAGCCTCCCCTCCCCATCTCACCAGGAAAAGGGAGAGAACATTGCTTCCTGCTTTATCAAAATCCATTTGACTGGATGTTAGTACTGGGGTAAAAGTGCAGTAAAATGTGTACTGGAGCCTGTGTGGCACCAACTGGAGCCTGTGTGGCATCAGTGGTCCCAGCCTGCCAAACTGTTGTGCTGCCAGCCTCCCTCCCCAAAGCCAGAGGAATGCCACGTGCACACCTAACGCATTCACACTCAAGAAGCCTCAAAACAGGGCTACAGCTGAGCAGGTGTGCTTCACCCAACTGCACCCCAGGGGGCAAAATAGAAGCACTTTAGGGTGAGGGTGAATAGAAGCACCACAGGGCAGAGGTGATGTTCTGGGAGCAATCCCGTGCTGGCTAGAGAGGGAGGGAGGAAGCTGGATGCTCAAGCCACGGGCAGGCCACCTTGCCCCAGGGCCCCATCATGGACTCCATTCCAGTGGGCTCTCACCCCACCTCTGGAGGATTTCCACGCACCTACTCTTGCCTTGGCCAGTCCCCATGTGTGCCTGTACTCGTGACACCAACACCCATCCTCATTAGATAAGCAATGTACATCTGGGAAGATAGGCAAATGCGAAAGCTCAGTGACTGCAATGAGCAGGGGTGGGAGGTTTATGCAAACCTCCATTTCAATTTCCATCAGCAGCCTGTTCTCATCATTTGCTTTTTTGACCTGCCATCTGTGGGAAACTCTATTCTGAGGCTCACCTGGACCCACTCCTGGTTTGCTTAAATCTTCCGGCAGCATCCATAGCAGCAGGCAGGGCCTCTGATTGTCTCCTTGGGAAAGCAGCCCACCTTCACTGATAGATTTCAAGAACAACCTCTTTGACAAACCCAGACAAAGCTTCAAGTGGTACATAAACCTGAAAGCCAGCATGTTTTGCCTGGCTGGGAGTTTCACTAGAGAAATTTCACATGGTTCTAAATATATCTCAACAGCAATATTTATTTTATTTAAATGTCTCAGAACATTGCATTTGACAGAAGACAACAGACTGGAAAATTGCTTATACAAAATGCAAGAGGTAGTTGCAGTATTTTCTGGCATGTGGCATTGCTCTGCACTTTGCTGACATCCGTATGGATGCAGCCACCCCTTGCCCTGTCCTGTCACCCTCTCAATCTCTCCTTTCTGACACGAGTCCCTAGACCACCATATTTCAAGTAAAATATCCGGGATCCAGGAAAACAGCAGACATGGGGAGGCATTTGAACTGCTGAAAGTTGTATTTTTACCATACACCTGACCTGAAAGTCAGGAAGGTGAAACTTTCTACTGAAGTCAATATTGGATCCAAGGATGGACATATCAGAAATGTATCATGAACTCAGCCCATAAACATAGTGCTGGTGATCCGCCTCACAAATTTAACAACATGCTACCAAATGCAGAAATATCACACATTTCTTGTGAAGTCAAAAACGGACAAAAAATGTTTAAGGTCCATCTTATAAGATTAAAAGCGTGGCCCAAAACCTATTACACCACTATTCCCGGATTTACAGTCATGATGAGGTTTAGACGAACAAGAATTTAGAAACAAAAGTTTTTTTCTGTCTGTTTTCAACGAAATGAAACAGTCTCTTGGAGAGGAGGAAAAATAATAATGGGGAGGATTTTTTTCTCTGGGAAACGAGGTGAAAATGAAAATGATTTTTAGCCCAGCTCAGCGTGCTGGAGTGAGCAAAACAAACCCGGAGCTATTCTGTCCCACTTGCATTAGTTTGCTAAGCCAAACTGGCATCCTAACTGGAATACAACCCCGCTCTTTGCAATGCTTGCTGACATCCAGACGGTATACAAAATTTAGTGCCTTGCTCCCAAGTACTGCTTGCAGGTGCAATAAAAAGGAAATACAACGTACTTAAAGGCAGCCAGAGGCAGGGTCCCCAGGAGCCACCACCCCAACAGAGCCCTTTTCTTTTCAGGCTGTGCATTGACCCTGGGAGCAGCCAAATCAGTCAGAAAGCAAGATCATCCAGGGCTCAATACACCCTGTCCCAGGCTGCTGGGGTCTCTCCCCTCAACTGTCCTCCACTCCTCCTTTGTTTCTTTTTCAATCCCACTGGAGAGTGCACTGTTCAAACGTGACGTGCATACCCCTGCAATACCTGATGCCTAAAGGATAAAAGGCTTATTACTCTTTCAGCTAAAGTTGTTAATCTCCTAACAAGCTGAAACAGCATGTGCGATAGTCTTGGAGGCTGGAGTTGGATGGGCTATCATGACCTACGTAGGATGTTGTTGCTACACTGGCAAGCAGCATGCTTCCTTTTGGGTTCTCTGAGAATACAAGGGAAACAAACAAACTCAAAGACTGACACTGTAGATCTCAAATTAAAGGTACATTGTTTTATCAAGTATAAAGTTAGGATGTATCAGAATTAGAGTTGCTGAGCATTACTGTATCCCTTTCCCTTTCTTTTTACATGTTATGATCCAGCCATCAGCTGCAGGCTTGTGTATGTTCTCTTCTTTCACAGCCCCTGCATATCATAAGGGTGGTTTTCAGGGAGCAAATTAAGACTACGCAGTAAACAAGGCTGTTTTTAGCAAGGCTTCAAGAGCGAGATAAAAGAAATTGTGTTAAGGAACTGGAGAGAAGCACTGGTGTGATCAAAGGAAATGAATGACACACCAAAACCAGTCCTGCACCTCACGCTCTCCCAGAATTCTTATGTCATGTGTGGCAAGGTTATTAAATTAACATTTTGACAGACAACTATATGTCTTATTCTTTGGATGTAGAATTTGTGGTACCTGGACCCTGAACTTAAGTATGCCTAAGGCACTTACAAGCTGGCATAGATATGAAAGAGTTTGGAGATGCAGTAGTCCAGCAATAAAACAACATCATTTGCAGCTAAGGCAGAAGTCTAGGAATCAGTTAGGAGATGTTATGCTATCATCCTTGCTCCACCAGTGGTTCACTACATAGAAGTGAGTTGCCTGAAACTATCTCAGTTTCCCCCATCTGTAAAACAGGACTAATAACAATCTTACTTCTCCCAAAGGAATCATAAGGATTAATTAATTTCACATTTAATGGTCTCTAAAATACTCTACTGAAAAGTATGAAAAAACCTCAGCTAAGTCTAGGTTGGTTTCAGTTGCTAATGCAGTGAGGCATGTTTCCAAGAAGT